>NC_087085.1:41713942-42003903 GCF_036172545.1 Culicoides brevitarsis | reverse complement strand
CTTTAAACTGAAAAAACATTTTTTCTTTGACATAGTTTTGTTTTAAAAACTAAATCAAGAGCAAAAAAACTGTGTCAAAAACTGTGTCAAAGCTATTTTTGTCAAATTTTGCTCCAAATCGATAAAAATTTGTCAGAGGGCTCTAATTTATCATTTTTAATCATTTTATAACTCAAAACTGCCAAAAAATTGAAATTGAAAAAAAAATTTTTCTTTGACATAGTTTTGTTTTAAAAACTAAATCAAGAGCAAAAAAACTGTGTCAAAAACTGTGTCAAAGCTATTTTTGTCAAATCTTGCTCCAAATGGATTGAAATTTGTCAGAGGGCTCTAATTTATCATTTTTAATCATTTTATAACTCAAAACTGCCAAAAAATTTAAACTGAAAAAATTTTTTTTCTTTGACATAGTTTTGTTTTAAAAACTAAATCAAGAGCAAAAAAACTGTGTCAAAAACTGTGTCAAAGCTATTTTTGTCAAATCTTGCTCCAAATGGATTGAAATTTGTCAGAGGGCTCTAATTTATCATTTTTAATCATTTTATAACTCAAAACTGCCAAAAAATTTAAACTGAAAAAAAATTTTTTCTTTGACATAGTTTTGTTTTAAAAACTAAATCAAGAGCAAAAAAACTGTGTCAAAAACTGTGTCAAAGCAATTTTTGTCAAATCTTGCTCCAAATGGTAAAAAAATTGTCAGAGGGCTCTAATTTATCATTTTTAATCATTTTATAACTCAAAACTGCTAAAAAATTGAAACTGAAAAAATTTTTTTTCTTTGACATAGTTTTGTTTTAAAAACTAAATCAAGAGCAAAAAAACTGTGTCAAAAACTGTGTCAAAGCAATTTTTGTCAAATCTTGCTCCAAATGGATTGAAATTTGTCAGAGGGCTCTAATTTATCATTTTTAATCATTTTATAACTCAAAACTGCCAAAAAATTTAAACTGAAAAAATTTTTTTTCTTTGACATAGTTTTGTTTTAAAAACTAAATCAAGAGCAAAAAAACTGTGTCAAAAACTGTGTCAAAGCAATTTTTGTCAAATCTTGCTCCAAATGGATTGAAATTTGTCAGAGGGCTCTAATTTATCATTTTTAATCATTTTATAACTCAAAACTGCCAAAAAATTTAAACTGAAAAAAAATTTTTCTTTGACATAGTTTTGTTTTAAAAACTAAATCAAGAGCAAAAAAACTGTGTCAAAAACTGTGTCAAAGCTATTTTTGTCAAATCTTGCTCCAAATGGATTGAAATTTGTCAGAGGGCTCTAATTTATCATTTTTAATCATTTTATAACTCAAAACTGCCAAAAAATTTAAACTGAAAAAATTTTTTTTCTTTGACATAGTTTTGTTTTAAAAACTAAATCAAGAGCAAAAAAACTGTGTCAAAAACTGTGTCAAAGCAATTTTTGTCAAATCTTGCTCCAAATGGATTGAAATTTGTCAGAGGGCTCTAATTTATCATTTTTAATCATTTTATAACTCAAAACTGCCAAAAAATTTAAACTGAAAAAAAATTTTTTCTTTGACATAGTTTTGTTTTAAAAACTAAATCAAGAGCAAAAAAACTGTGTCAAAAACTGTGTCAAAGCTATTTTTGTCAAATCTTGCTCCAAATGGATAGAAATTTGTCAGAGGGCTCTAATTTATCATTTTTAATCATTTTATAACTCAAAACTGCCAAAAAATTGAAACTGAAAAAAAATTTTTCTTTGACATAGTTTTGTTTTAAAAACTAAATCAAGAGCAAAAAAACTGTGTCAAAAACTGTGTCAAAGCTATTTTTGTCAAATCTTGCTCCAAATGGATTGAAATTTGTCAGAGGGCTCTAATTTATCATTTTTAATCATTTTATAACTCAAAACTGCCAAAAAATTTAAACTGAAAAAAAATTTTTCTTTGACATAGTTTTGTTTTGAAAACTAAATCAAGAGCAAAAAAAACTGTGTCAAAAACTGTGTCAAAGCAATTTTTGTCAAATCTTGCTCCAAATGGATAGAAATTTGTCAGAGGGCTCTAATTTATCATTTTTAATCATTTTATAACTCAAAACTGCCAAAAAATTTAAACTGAAAAAAAATTTTTCTTTGACATAGTTTTGTTTTAAAAACTAAATCAAGAGCAAAAAAACTGTGTCAAAAACTGTGTCAAAGCAATTTTTGTCAAATCTTGCTCCAAATGGATAGAAATTTGTCAGAGGGCTCTAATTTATCATTTTTAATCATTTTATAACTCAAAACTGCCAAAAAATTGAAACTGAAAAAATTTTTTTTCTTTGACATAGTTTTGTTTTAAAAACTAAATCAAGAGCAAAAAAACTGTGTCAAAAACTGTGTCAAAGCAATTTTTGTCAAATCTTGCTCCAAATGGATTGAAATTTGTCAGAGGGCTCTAATTTATCATTTTTAATCATTTTATAACTCAAAACTGCCAAAAAATTGAAACTGAAAAAATTTTTTTTCTTTGACATAGTTTTGTTTTAAAAACTAAATCAGCCAAAAAATTTAAACTGAAAAAATTTTTTTTCTATGACATAGTTTTGTTTTGAAAACTAAATCAAGAGCAAAAAAACTAAATCAAATATTGCTTCAAATGGATAAAAATTTATCAGAGGGCTCTAATTTATCATTTTATAACTCAAAACTGCCAAAAAAAAACTAAAATAAAAATTCAAAAGTCATTTTTAATCATTTTTCAACTCAAAACTCAAAAAATTGAAACTGAAAAAAAATTTTTTCTTTGACATAGTCAAAGAAAATAAAATAAATAATTCAGTCAATTTATAAAAAAAAAAAAATTATTTATTTTTTTATAAAGTTTTACAAAACAACATAATTAACATACAAATTTAATTAAAATTTAATATTTAAAAAAAATAACAATTTTAATTTATTTTTTAATAAAATTTTTACAATTAAATTTAATAAAATATCGAAAATTAAACATTTAAAAAAATTAATTAAAAGCAGTCTCTATTAAATCATTCCCGCTGATAATTGAGTCCGATGCTAATACAATTTTCGCTCCCGTAAATCGTTCGACTAGATTACAAGCTGCTATCTCCGCATAAGTAACTCCTCCAACAACAAATATAAAAATAGTTTTCGGTCTCAATGGAAAACTCGGACCTGTCAACTCCCCTCGCTTAACTGCCATTGCTGTTTCTTTCAAAGTTTTCATCGAATCTCCGCCAAAAGCCTTCCCACTGACCTTTATCTGCGTATCAACATGTCCCAATTTCAAACTAATCTCCTCAAAACTGCTCGCTTTCAACAAAATTTGAGCCAATTGCGCCACAAGCGGAATATAATTCCCATTAAAAACGTAACTCGGGCAGGTATTATCTTTTTTCAACGGGATTCCGGGCGATTTTGTGGGCGTCGATGTAATTGGACTGTCTTTCGATTGAACCGGAAAAAGTTTTAATTTATTTGCATCGACTTGGAATGGCGTTTGTTTGAGCGGAATCGAAATATTTGACAAAATATTCGTTTTATTTGTGATTCCGAGTTCGGGAAAAAGTCTCGCTGTGGAAAGTTTCGTAAAAACCGTGAGATATTGATGTCCAAAGGCATTGCAGTAGTTTGTGATGAATTTGGAGGCTTCGTCGGGCGTCACACCGCACGTGATGTGAAGAAGGCACATGAGACGAATCGTGTTGAATTTATGGGCATCCGTGCTAATTTGCTCCTCGATGTAGGAAATTACTTGTTTCCGATTTTCGTTAAGTAACATGCTCTCTTCGATAGATTGATGTCTCTCAAAAGTCGCTCCGAGCTCCTGAACGATCGCTTCACAAGCAATTAAGTGTTTAAAAAGTTCCTTTTTTTGGGCAGCAACTTGCGGAAGTTTATTCGAGACAAATTCCTTCATTTCGTTAATTTTCATCTCCTTGTAAGTCTTGGATTCGACACCTAAATTCTTCGCTTGAGAGCTCAAAAGTGACACAACATCCGCAAAATGGCGATATCGGTTCTCCCGGTAGATATTATCACTCCCGGAATGCATTCGAAGTGTTGCGACATCTTTTTTACTCCCGCTCGACGAATTATTTTTCGAAATTTGCAGGAATTTCAACTTTTCTCGCACAATTTTGTTATTTTCCACGTCGATCGTCACATATCCGCTCTTATATTGGAAAAGTTCGAGTAAAAGACTCGCATAAACGACTGACGTCAGCAAAGTCGAAGCATAATCCTTATCACGATCAACGACAATCATCGCTGTAAAATCCGGATTATCCTTCGACTCGTCCCGAAATGGAGCATTTCTGGCATTTTCGATACGATGACACATATTTAAGATCGCGTCGCTTTGTTCCCCATACGAAAGCACGATTTGAGGACGTTTCATGACCATATTATACAACCGAAAACTATGCGCTACAGGTCCCAGCAACGAAGTATCTCCTCTCAAAAAAATATCTCGAAAAAGCTTCGGTTGATATTCGAGCGATAACACACCGCCATCCAACGAAATGAAGTCCCAACTGAACCGATGCAACTCAACGACGCCAAAAAGTCCCTCTTGCTCGAGCAAAACCTCGAAACAATGCAAAATTGTTGGAAATACAATTAAATGATACGCCTTGATGCCTGTTTCGTCACTCGGATCACGACTTTCGTACCCGCTGATTTGATCCAAGACATGTTTGAACAAAATTAAGTCAGCGGTGATGAGATAAATGAACTGATGACGTCGCGGAGGCGGATTAACTTTGTCAAATTTGTAGATTTTGTCGATTCCTTTGTTTTTGAGCCATGAAGCGCCGCACACGAATTCTAATGGTTTGATGAGATTCGGTTCGATGATGATGTCTTTGTGGGATCCTAAAAATTTTTTTATGGAATTAAAGGGTTTTAATTGAAACATGAAGAAATTTTACCTGGAATTGAACAAAAAATGTTCTGAAGCTTTTCTTGGGAGATTTGGCGGAATCCATTGAGCTTTTTGTCGATCGAGGAGTCCATAATTCAAGGATTTTTCATTTTTTTTTTTTTGGAAATGAAAATAATAACAAAATATTTTTTTAGGGTTGCCAGATTTTACAATCAGCTGAGCAGCCCCAGCATGCAAAAAATAATTCCTGGCCACACTGTAAAAAATTGGTGTCTCGCAAGTAAAAAAGTCCGCGAGACACTTTGCGAGACACCATGCAAAATTTTAAAATTTTGTAAATTTTTGGAGGAAATTTTCTTTTATATTTTTTTGTAAATTTTATGATTGAAAATGGTAAACAGTTGAATAAAATAACCATTGTAAGCTTTTATTCGTGCAAAATTTTTTTAAATTCTAAGTTTTTTTGTGATTTTTTTTTATTTTTTCACCCAAAAGTAAAATTGAAATGAATAATTTTAACATTTAAAAACGACAAAGGACACAAAAATGAAATTGGCAACGAAAAGTGTGAAAATTTATGTTTTTAGTTTTTTTTTTAAATTTCCTAAAAACCCACAAAACCATTAACAATCTTTAATTAAAGCAAAGTTTCGGTAAAAAATTAGTTAAAATCATCAGAAATAATGTTTATTAAGCAATTTATTAAGTTAAATTTTTCTACAATTTTTTTGTGTCCTGAAATATGTGAAATAAAGGTTAAAAGAATTCATTATTTGAGATGATTAGTTTTTTGAGAGACAAATTTCAGTTATTTTAAAAAATTTTTGAATTTCCATGATGATGCGTAAAAAATATAAAAACTCGCGCAAAACATTTAAAATTCAATTTTAGTAGTTTTTTTTTTTACCAAAGATTGAATTTTATAATTTTGCCAAAATTTTTCTATTTTTTACTCATCAAATCGGGGGCTACTTACTTTATATTCTTTTAGCTTTTTTCCATGTCTTATTTAATTTTTATTTATTTTTTGTTTTATTTTTCTTTCATATGTTGGTCAATATAAGAAAAAAGTTAATATTCATAAATATTTTTTACAAAAAATTTCAGAAATTTAAACAAATTTTGCAGAAATAATAGCTTATGTTAGTTGCTTAATTCATCTACTAAACATTTTCAATCAAAAACCTTACAAAAAACTTCGAAAAAAAATTTTTCCTTCAAAAATTTACAAAATTTTAAAATTTTTTATGGTGTCTCGCAAAATGGTGTCTCGCGGATATTTTTGTTCGCGAGACACTTTGCGAGACACCAATTTTTTACAGTGTAGGTGAGACGAATGAAATTGATAATTAATTGACAAGCTGTCAAACCCAAAGCGAATTTTCGTTCTCTTTTTCGTGACATCTGCTGCCAGCAAGTCGTATTTTCGCAAGGTTCGTACTTTTTATTCAATTTTCTTGAATATTTTTGTGAATTTCCTCCTAAAAATATGTGAAAAGTTTATTTATGAGCTCCATTAACAAGGATTTAATGAAAGTTTTGCCTAAATTTTGTTAGAAAACTATAAATTTAAGTCAAAAATCGCGGCTTGGAGTTTACACGTGCTTTTCACGTACATTCTGTGGATTGTATGAACAATCAAAAATTAATAAATTTCTCTCTCTTTTTTAGTTAAATTGCAAAAAATCAACCAAAAATGTCTGATACCGAAGTTGAAGTCGCTGCCCCCGCCGTTGGAGGAGCCATGGATGTCAACACTGCCTTGCAAGAGGTTCTCAAGAAGGCCTTGATTGCCGACGGTCTCGTACACGGCATCCATCAATCGTGCAAAGCTTTGGACAAGTAGGTGTCTTGAAGGTGCCTCCCGACATTCGGCGTACCTTAAAACTTTATGTCAATGAGGATCTGCTAGATTTTCTACGGAACTCTGGCAAATCTAAGTCATATCGTTTTAACGAAAAAATTTTTTTCTTCTTTTTAACGCTTAAAAAAAGACGTCAAGCTGTTTTGTGCATCCTTGCCGAAAGCTGCGACGAAGCCCAATACAAGAAATTGGTGACTGCCCTCTGCAACGAACATCAAATTCCGTTGTTGCACGTCGACTCACACAAAAAATTGGGAGAATGGTCCGGTTTGTGCAAAATCGACAAAGAAGGCAAGCCCCGCAAGATCTGTGGATGCTCTTGCGTTGTCATCAAGGTAAAAATTTCCCCGAATTTCATAAAAAAAATTATTTTAACGAAAATTTACTCTTAATTTAGGACTTTGGAGAGGAAACTCCCGCCTTGGACATCATCAAGGAACGTTTGAGACAATCATAAAAGGTCTCAAATCCAAGAATTCCCTAAAAATAAAAGGAAATCTTCTATAAAAATCCAAATTTTTTTATTAAAAAAAATTAAAATTTCAAGCACATCCCTTCCGATGCACTTTCCAATCCAATTTTTGACACTCAACGGAGCAATAATACACTTTTTGGCATCTTCCACACTTTTTTTGCGCCTCTTTCATACAAGAATTGCACAAATTCTCATCAGGCTTCTCAATTTCCGCATAAAAATCCAAATTATAAGACTGATTTAAGGCTTTTGCGAGTTCCGTGACCTCCGATTGGTCGATTTCAATGAATAATTTTTTGTGTTCTTGAAGAATTTTCTTCCATCCTGTCGTTCGAGCTGCTTCGAGGATGTTTTCTTTGATCATTGGGACCTCTTCGAGTATTAAATTAGCTTTTGTTGACTCGTTAAAGCCGGAAATTTGAAGCGTACAGAGACATTGCTTCAAATCCGCGAGCGGAGGAACCTGATCCAAGATAGTTTCGTTCAACAAACCACTCAATTTCGCCAATTCTCGTTGTCGAAAGTCGTTTATCGAGTAATTTTTGCAAGCATCGGCGTTAAAAAGAAGTTGCCTTAAGCAAAACCAGGTTTGGGCTTCGGGTTTTACGACTTTCAGGATCAAATCTCCCGAAACTCGTTTCCATTTCTCGTCAATATATTTTTCGAAACCCTTTTTTCTGCGTCGCATCCAAGGACGAACTTGCAAAATTTCACTCAAAATGCACGGAGTGTCGTGAATTTTCACTAAACGTGTCACGGCGCCCAATGGAAGGGTCTCCAAGTGATCCACGATGTACGCGAGGATCGTAATTGCCTTCATTCCAATGTGAAATGTCATGTCCTTGATTTGACCTTGAAGTTCCTTTCGGGTTTCGAGGTCTTTTTGCGCTTCAATTTCCTCAGAGTCGTGATAACCGGAGTTGATGAGACCAATTAACTGCGTGCAAGCGTTCATACAATAGTCAATGAGGTCCAAGGAAGCATCGCCCAATGACTCGCAGCTGTTTTCGTGATACAAAAGTGTCTCGAGAAATGAAATGGCGACAACTTCGTGATATAAAACGGTGTAGATGAGAAAAGTAACGCTCGGATTGGGAGTTTCTTCGAGAAGTTTTGATAAAATTTTTTGACGCCACACGAGAATTGTGAAGGCGGAATGTACTAAAAGCGAAAGTTTTCCTTCTAAAATCATCAAATCTTTGACGGTTTCTTCGCGATGTTGGGTAGCTTCGAGAATTGCTTGTTGGCTGAGTTTTGTAAGGCGTTCGTGATGTTCGAGCCATCTAAAAAAAATTAAAATTAAGAAAAAATATTTTTAAAAATTTTTTTATGACTTACGTTTTTGTTCCCAAATCTCTCACAGGAAATTCTCGCAAACTTTGAACAAAAAATTGAATTTCTTCGGGCAAAACTACGTCTGACATTTTTTAATTTTTAATCAAACTTTCGTTTCTTTAGAAAAATATTCAATATCATTGTTGAAAACGTTGCCAAGGAAATTTGTTGATATGTTGTCAAGGTATTTATTTTCGCGCTTTGTTCAAATAACGGATATTTTTACCTGAATTTTTCGTTAGTTGTGAAATTTTTAAAAAAATATCAACAAAAAAATGTTTAATTAATAAAAATGTTTGAATTTGTTTTAAAAACCAAACTTTCAATAAAGCTGATTTTTCGTTGCAATTCAGCCAATTTTTGCTCTAAATATTTATTTCACGAGAAAAAATGAAAATGTCGATAGAAAAATATTTTTTTATAAATAATTTTTTTTCCGCAGGATTTAAAAGAACTAAAAAGTAGAAAATTATTTATAATTTAATTTATTTTTTTTATCAATTAAATAATTAATGAATTTTATTCATTTAATTTTTTTATTTAATATTATTTATTTATTTTATTTATTAATAAATTAAATAATTAAAAAAAAAAATAAAATATTTATTTTTTAAAATTAGTTTAAAAAATTTTAAATAAAAATTTTTTAATAATTTAAATAATTTTTTTATTTTATTAGATTTTTCAAAATTTAAAAAAAAAGTTAAAAATTTTCTGACCATTTTTTTGGTCTTTTATTTATTTAATTTTTTTTTAAAATTAATTTAATTTTAATTTCGAAATTTTAATGAAGATTTTTTTTTAAAAATTAAAAATTAATAAATTTTTTTTAATTTTTTAAAATTTTTAATTTTTTTTAAATTAATTAAATTAAAAACTAAAAATTTAATTTAAAATGGCATTTTTTGAAACAGTATTTAATTTTTTCAAATTTTTATTTTTCATTTTTATTGATTTTTAAATAAAAATCTTTAAATTTCTTAGATTTTCGAAAATCGAAATTTTTCGAAAATTAAAATTTTTATAAAAAATAAAAAAAATAATTAGAATAAAAATAATTTTATTTAATTGTCACGAATAATATTTTCTGATATTTTGAGATTTTTTAATTGTTTTATTAGAAATAATTTGTCCTAAATTTTATTTTATATATTTTCGAAAATTCGAAGTTGAAAGTTTTTAATATTTTATTTTATTCTAATATATTTTAAAACAATTTTTGAATATTTTTTGGATTTTTAAAAGACAATTTCGAGAATTTTTTGAAATGAACTTCAAAATATTCTATTTATGATTAAAAAATCATTAAAAATTGTAAAACGAAATTTCGAAAAAAAAATTTTTACAGAATTCGAAATTCGAAAAAAATAAAAGAATTAAAAAAAACAAATAAATAGAAAAATAAAAAAATCGAAGAAACATCAAAATAAATTCAATAAAAATCATACAAAAAACAACGCGAAACAATTGTTAGTTATCTGCAGTTGACAAATTAAATTAATAAAAATAAAAACATTTTTTCCCCAAAAAATAAAATAAAAAAGGCAATTTTTTGATTAAAACTTCATTTCACGCCAATATTGGTGCATTCGGTCAGTCAAATCCGAATGTTTTATTCAAAGACTTATTTAACAAGCACGTGATTGAATCCGTTCGAAAAAAAAAACTTTTCATGGCGAAACCAGATTTTAGGATAATAATTGAACTATCTGACCATAAAACACATGAAAAATGTCATATGCACACACGTGGCTTGTGTCGGAATGAATAAAAAGCGTACATTTCGAAATTGTTGTATTTTATTCAGTTGGGTGAACAATGAGCATGTGTTCCGTATCATGTTAAAATATCATTATAGAACATTTATTTTTGTTCTATTTTTTGTGTCTCGCTGCGAAATTTTCCCCATTTGTCCCGCAAAATAATGAAATAAAATGAGTTTTGTAAAATAATTGTTTAGTGGCGATGTCTGGTTATTTATTTGCTGCAGTAATTACATTTAAAAGTGATTTCAGTCAATATAATTACATTCATGACAAATACGACGAAATTAATTGCAATAAAATGTGACAGTTCTGCGATACATGTTATTGTGGTTTTCTTCGGTTCACCAATGCATTTAATTTTTTTTTCTGTTGCAAATTTATTTCTCTCCTCATCAACACGACAAAAAAAAATAAATAATTGTTCGAGGAAAAATGAAAAATGCCCAATATGTTTAATTGCGGTTTCATTGAAGCTGTTATTAATGATCGTCCGTTAAATGCTTTTGCGGTGAAATTCGTAAATGAAGTGAGAATTATTAACTGAAGTTCATGTTTTAAAGTTCATGCGTTTTATTTATGGATGTAAATTGGCTTTTTTACAGACAAAAGTATGCAAAAAAGTTGGAGGAAGTATAAATAAAAGTTTTCCTTCCAGAAAGTTTTGTTAAAGTTTTTGAATCTTTGCAAAGTTATGAACTTAAAAATTTTATATTTGGTTATTTTTAAAAAGTTTTTTTACATGCATTTTTGAGTGATGCATGATTTTTTGATTTGTTAAGAAATTTTGTTAAAACTTGTTCTTCTCTTTTTTTAAGAAATATTTTCCATATATGAGCTTTTAATGGATAGAAAAGTTTATAAAAATTTTAGGAAATTTATACAAAAATTTTATTTTATTTTATTTTTGTTAAGCTAATTGTGGTTGAAAAGTAAATATTTGATCTTTGTTTTTGTTGTTTAGAATTTTAAACTTAAAATTATGAAAATTAATTTAAGAAAAATTTAATTAATTTAAATCAAAAAAAACTTAGTTTTAATTTAATAATAATTTTTTTTTCAATTAAAATTTTATTTTTTTTAGCAAAAATTGAAAAATATTAGTTTTAATTAAATTTATAATTAAAATTTATGATATGTAAAATATTTTTAAAAATATTTTTTAAAAAATTCAAAGAATTTCTATTTTTGAATAATTTTAAAATTTATTATTTTAATATTTTTTAAAAATATTTAAAAAAATTTTAATTTTAAAAATTTTTTAATTTTTTTTAATTCAATTTTTTTATATTTTTTTTATTTATTTAATTTTTTTTATAATTTAATTTTTAATATTTAAAAAAATATATTTAAAAATAATAATTTTAATTAAAATTTTATTAAGGTATTTATTTTTCAATAAATGGCATATTTTTTTTTTGTAAAAAATAAAAATAAAGGCATTTGGAAAAATATTTTTTAAAAATATAATTGAAATATAATTCATTTTTAAAGTTTTTTAAACATTTCAAAATATTAATTTAATGTTAATTTATTTTAATTCATGATTTAATAGTTAAACAATTAAACAAAAAAAAATAAATAAATAAAATAAAATAAAATTAAAATAATTTTAATAATTAATTTAATGATTAAATAAAAAAAATAATTAATTTAATAAAATTAAAAAAAAATTATTATATTTAAATTTAATTTTTTTAATATTTGATTTAATTTAAAAAACTGAAAATTTTTTGATAATTTTTTTCCGTTTTCCCTTTTTGTTTTTTTTTTTTAAATATGTTCCTATAAAGGAATTTTTTATAAATTTTTTTTATAATTATTTATTTAAAGTCGTTTCTCCAAAATTGAACTATTCAACACACTTGTTCCTGATATTTTTTTTCATATATTCTCTGTTTCTCTCACATTAGTTAACTTTTAAGTAACAACTCTTCTGCATCCCTTGCCTTAAAAAATGCATCATTTATGAAACTTTTGCCTCAAGTTGTTAAAAAAGTTACTTTGCTAAGTACGCTCATAACTTTTAATGGTAATTTGCTCCATATTCCTAAAAATCCTAAAAATGAAATTTTCTGTTAAAATCTGGATTCTCGTTTAAATTTATGTTTTGTTTTTCCGAAAAATTCCTCTTCATTCCACAAAATTTTCAATTATACACTTGCATGAGCACGACACGGAGCAAATTGAAAAGCCCACGTTTTCCAAACAAGTCCGATGAGTGTGTGTCGCTTTTTCCATAAAATAAACACAATTTTACTTCTAACGAGATCAGCAACAATTGGTTTTCCTGCATTTATGCAACGAGCAGCGTTATCAGCGGAAAATTTTCGTCTGTGCGATAAATGGGAAAATGTGGAAAAAGCAAATATCGGTCAATAAAATGGATGATTATAAACTCACATGAAAATTCGCTCATTATTGTTCGCTTTTGAAATGCGAGTGAAATGAAGTTTTGATAAGTGCAGCGTACGTGCGTGTGCCTCAAATGAACTGAGCGCCAACAATAATATTCGGCCAGGTGCGTTTTAATTTATCCTCATTGTGTTGGAGTTTTGCCTTTCAACGTGCGGTCCCTTTGCTAATGAGTTTTACTGATGTTTTGTGCAAAGGAAACGTGCTGGGGATGGAGTTGCAGGAAAATTACCGTGTGTTAACAATGGGACGACAGAGACATTTGAATGTAATCAGCAAGCTTGTTTATTTATGATTTGAACATATTTTCAGGAAGGAAGGCGATTTGCGTGATTTACTGCGAGTTTCCGTAAGTGCTTCGTTTTGAAGAAAATTTGTTAGTTGAATTTCTGCAATCAACTTTATATTTATTCAATTTTAGGCTTAAGTGATCAAAAAAATTGCAAAAAAAAATTTGTAAACAATATCGACCCAATATGAACAGAAATCAACTTTAGAATGAATATTTATTCAATTTTAGGCTTAAAAGTGATCAAAAACTGACTTGCAAAAAAAATCAGAGTTTGAACCTCCAAACTCTGATTTTTATGTTTCGTCAAATATCGACCCAATATGAACAGAAATCAACTTTAGAATGAATATTTATTCAATTTTAGGCTTAAAAGTGATCAAAAAATGACTTGCAAAAAAAATCAGAGTTTGAACCTCCAAACTCTGATTTTTTTGTTTCGTCAAAAATCGACCCAATATGAACAGAAATCAACTTTAGAATGAATATTTATTCAATTTTAGGCTTAAAAGTGATCAAAAAATGACTTGCAAAAAAAATCAGAGTTTGAACCTCCAAACTCTGATTTTTTTGTTTCGTCAAATATCGACCCAATATGAACAGAAATCAACTTTAGAATGAATATTTATTCAATTTTAGGCTTAAAAGTGATCAAAAAATGACTTGCAAAAAAAATCAGAGTTTGAACCTCCAAACTCTGATTTTTTTGTTTCGTCAAATATCGACCCAATATGAACAGAAATCAACTTTAGAATGAATATTTATTCAATTTTAGGCTTAAAACTGGCCATAAAATGACTTGCAAAAAAAATCAGAGTTTGAACCTCCAAACTCTGATTTTTTTGTTTCGTCAAATATCGACCCAATATGAACAGAAATCAACTTTAGAATGAATATTTATTCAATTTTAGGCTTAAAAGTGATCAAAAAATGACTTGCAAAAAAAATCAGAGTTTGAACCTCCAAACTCTGATTTTTTTGTTTCGTCAAATATCGACCCAATATGAACAGAAATCAACTTTAGAATGAATATTTATTCAATTTTAGGCTTAAAAGTGATCAAAAAATGACTTGCAAAAAAAATCAGAGTTTGAACCTCCAAACTCTGATTTTTTTGTTTCGTCAAATATCGACCCAATATGAACAGAAATCAACTTTAGAATGAATATTTATTCAATTTTAGGCTTAAAAGTGATCAAAAAATGACTTGCAAAAAAAATCAGAGTTTGAACCTCCATCGACCCAATATGAACAGAAATCAACTTTAGAATGAATATTTATTCAATTTTAGGCTTAAAAGTGATCAAAAAATGACTTGCAAAAAAATCAGAGTTTGAACCTCCAAACTCTGATTTTTTTGTTTCGTCAAATATCGACCCAATATGAACAGAAATCAACTTTAGAATGAATATTTATTCAATTTTAGGCTTAATCAATTTTCCAAACTCTGATTTTTTTGGCTCAAATAAAAGAATGAATATTTATTCAATTTTAGGCTTAAAAGTGATCAAAAATGACTTGCAAAAAAAATCAGAGTTTGAACCTCCAAACTCTGATTTTTTTGTTTCGTCAAATATCGACCCAATATGAACAGAAATCAACTTTAGAATGAATATTTATTCAATTTTAGGCTTAAAAGTGATCAAAAAATGACTTGCAAAAAAAATCAGAGTTTGAACCTCCAAACTCTGATTTTTTTGTTTCGTCAAATATCGACCCAATATGAACAGAAATCAACTTTAGAATGAATATTTATTCAATTTTAGGCTTAAAAGTGATCAAAAAATGACTTGCAAAAAAAATCAGAGTTTGAACCTCCAAACTCTGATTTTTTTGTTTCGTCAAATATCGACCCAATATGAACAGAAATCAACTTTAGAATGAATATTTATTCAATTTTAGGCTTAAAAGTGATCAAAAATGACTTGCAAAAAAAATCAGAGTTTGAACCTCCAAACTCTGATTTTTTTGTTTCGTCAAATATCGACCCAATATGAACAGAAATCAACTTTAGAATGAATATTTATTCAATTTTAGGCTTAAAAGTGATCAAAAATGACTTGTTACGTCAAATATCGACCCAATATGAACAGAAATCAACTTTAGAATGAATATTAATTCAATTTTAGGCTTGAAATGGGTTAAAAAATGACTTACATAAAAAATTTATTTTTTTTTGTTTCATCAAATATTATTATTAAAATCATAAAAGATAAATAATTATAAAAATTACAAAAAATATAAGAAAATTTAATGTTTAAAAAAAAATTGGAAATTAAATATATAAATTTTAAAAGTAAAAATATAAAATTATTAAAAAAGAAATTTTAAAAACATAAAAATTTAATTTAGGTAAATACATTAATAAATAAAAAAATAATTGAAAATGTAAAAATAAAATAATAAAAAAATAAAATTTTAATTTAATTTTAAAAATAAAAACTTTGTAAGTATTAAAAAATAATAAAATATTAAAAAATTTTTAAATATTAATAAATTAAATAAAATTAATTAAAAAAATTTTATTTTTATATCTCACTTTTATTTTTTATTGGAAAAAAATTGTTTAAAGCGAAAATTGTACATATTATACTTTAACAAAAATTTTACTTTACTTACCTCAAAAAGGCAACTCAATTCACAGAATTTCACAAATTCACGGAAAACTCTTGACACTTTCTGTAACAATTGATTTTTATTGCTGAGCAATTGTTGCTCAATCTTCTCGAAAAAAAAAGTAGGTTGACAGTTTTTCCAAGAAAATAAAATAAAATTCACTCTGAAGAAAATATTGCTGAAAAAAAAATAATTTTTCAATTTCTACTTCACTTGCCATGAAGGCTGCATTTTTATGCAATTTCAATTCCCCGAGAATGATGTGATGTTGTAATATAATCATTTGACAAACATTGTGTGGCTCATAATAGCCCCGAGTCGAGAGCTGAAATTGAAAAAATACGATACCATAAAGCAAGATTAAATAATAAAAATAATGAAAAAGATGTGATGCGGGACTTTATGATGGATTAAAATGCACAATGGAGGATTAAATGTCACATGAGCGCATAAAAAATGAGTTAAAATGCATTTCCGTAGAATTTCCTCGTGCAAGCAAAAGACATTTTATGATACTTTTCGCTCGCATTGATTGCCTGCTGTGCAATTCTAATCATCATAAACTCACATAAATTGACAATCTATGTGTCGATGACATTCTGTGTGCTTCATCCGGTGCAGACGAAGCTAAAATTTATTCTATTCCGATATTCGCTTCGGATTGAATCACAAAAACATGTCCACACAGCGGCTTTGAAAGTGACACGTTCTCAGCATAAAATCAACACTATGAATGACATTTAATCTACTTGTCGGGAATAAAGTGACATTTTACATGGAACAATGCATTTTGCGATGAAATAACGGACGATCGAAAATGTTTTCTTTTTTTTTTTGAATAAATGTCGAACAATTTTAATTAAATATTTTTTTACGGATAAAGTTTCTAATTTTGTGACCTGCTGCAGTTCAATGATCACATAAAACATAAATTCAAGCCGATTATTAAAGTTTTTCCATAAAATTGTAAGTGCAAATATTATTTACAAAAATAATTTATGGATAAACTTTTTTTGTTTGTTTTTTAAATATTTTAAATAAAAAGCTAAATTTGTTTAAATATTGAGAAAAAATTTAAAAAATTAAAACTTTGCCAAACAAAAATATTTTTTTTTTTTTAAATAACTAGTCGTTCCCATATAAGAATTTTTTCATTAAACTGTGGTCAAAAATGAATTTATCTGCAAAGCAACTAATTCAACTCAGGAATGGTTTTGAGTTGAATGCAAGTTGCATTGATCAATGAAAAAAATCTTTTGATAACAAAAAAAGTTTTAAAGGCTTTGATACAAACAAAATTTAACATTTTTTTCTTTTTGTGGTTTGTTCGTTGGTAATGACAGCATTGAGTGCTTTTTTCCAACAAATTGTATCTAAAAAGTTTTTTTAATGCAATTATAATGGCTTCGAAAAATGTCTTTAAGGAAGAATAAAAGTTGTGAAGTGTTTTTTTTTTTTTCTATAAGTGAAAAGTAATTACTAAAGTGAGCTTTGATGCGTTTTAACAAAAAAAAAAAAAAAATAATAGGAAATTGGAGATCCTAATCTATGAAGATTAGTTTAAACGAAGATTTGTTAAATGTTTTTATAGAATTTTTTATTAAAACAAATTATTAATAAACTAAAAAAAAAAACAAAAATAACAAAAGTTATAATTTTTGAAGAAACCTGTTCAAAATTTTTTTCTCAATTTTTTCTATTTCACTTTAATATATTTTTCAAAAGAAAATAAAATTAATATTTTTTTTAAAATTATTTTTTAAAATATTTTATAAATATTTTTTGCATTATAGAAAAAATGTCAAAAATTATCCAAATTTTATTTTAATTATTTTTACAATTTTTATTTCTTGAATAATTTTTTTTTAAATTTTTTCTAATGCAAAAAAAAATTTAAAATTTATTTATAAAAAGTAATAAATAAAAATTAAAAATATTTTTTATCATGAAAATTATTTTTTTTTAAAATAAAAACCTTAAAAAACATATTTTTTTAAATTATTTCTTTAATTAATTGCTGATTAATTAATTTATTTTTATTAAAATTATTTTTCAATAATTATTTTTTTTTACATTTTATTTAAAAAAAAGTAAAAGCAAGACGAGCAAATTTAAAAAAAAAATGTTTCACATTATTTTGAACACCAAATATGAAAAAGTAAAAATTAATTTGGAAAAATTTGAAAGTGTTTTGAAAGGGATAGTAAAATAATAAAATTATTACTTTAATTTATTACAAATTAATTTTTACTAATAAATTTTTTAAGGTTCAATAATAATGTGAAATAATTTTTTTTAAATTTTGGTCGTCTTGCTTTTGCTTATTTCAAAAACATTTGCAAAAAATTAATTAAATAAATAAAAAATTTTTTAAAATTAAATAAGTTTAATGTGAAATAATAAATTAATTAATTTAAATTAATTGGTATAAAGTTTTTTGGCAAAAAGTATTGCTTATTTAAAAAATATTAAATAATAATAAATATAATTTTATTAAATTAAAATTTAATAATTTCCATCCTAATGTTTTTTGATGAAATTCAATGATTTTTTCATCAATTATACATAATTGTTGTCAATAACAGTTTAATTAAAATTTTGATAAATTTTCATTTGAAAAACTGATACGAAAACATCAACATCATTAAAAACTACATTTCCAAGAAAACATTCAATTAAAATTCCCTCAAATTCCATGACGTCACTCGAAAAATAAACTGCATCGCACGAAATCGATACAAAGAGCACAAACCTAAATATTGCTATCAATTTCGAATTAATCATTATTATATTTGGTTTGATCGAAACAGTTGTTACGCACACATTTATCTACTCAACCGCAACCAACGCAGCTCTAATTGATGTCTAACCTCTTGCAATCCTTCCATCCCACACAGCTCCAATGTGTGTGTGTATTTGCGTAAATTTCTGTATCAATAAATATTAATTTAAGGTTGTGGCGTCATTGATTGAATGCGCAGCAAGCAGGTGGTTGGATAAATTTGTAATCGGAAACCGCAGATTAGATTTTGATGCTTTGCTATTTATTCCTGTCATGTTTTCCATTTAATTATTATTAATTATTTCAGGTCTAATCGATAATGACGATGATTTGATAAGAATGAAAAAATCATTATCATATTTTTCCTCGACAAGACGGGAGGATGTGAACGATTATAGCGGCACTCGAGCAACTCGTCGTTATTACAAAAGGATGATTGATTAAGCCGGTAATCGATTTCCGTGTTATAATCGGAATAATTTTAATATCAAATGTGCTTGTGACAGCGACGTATGATATGAAGGAGGTTTCAGTTTCATGATGAAATATTCATCGATTTTTTTTTATGTAACGAAATTCAAGTTTTATGATGCGCTTTTCTTCTTTTTGAAAAAAGAAAAAAAAAAATCATATCGCATTACAATCAACTTTGGTAATCACATTTGGAAAGTTTTGCTTGAAAGCGTGAAAAGTTCTCTCTCAACTTTCATTACTTGTCTCCATTTCTGCAAATTTTTTTTTTCAGCACAAAAAATGCAGTAAAATCAAATCTTATTATCCAATATTTTTAAAGAAAAGTTTTTACGTAACAAAAAAATTTTTTGCTTTCAATAATTCATGTCGAAAAAATTTTATTCCAAATTGGAAAGTAAAGAAAAATTATAAAAATCTACAGATAAAAGTGAATTATATTGCGAGAGAATTTTTCAAACCCCTATCTTTAATCAAAGTCGAGAAAAAGAGAAAAATGTTATTGGGACGAAAAATAATATCCATTCAACTTTTTTTTTTATGAACAGAGTCTCTTGCGGATGGTTGGTTAAAAATAACATTAGTTTCGTTATGACCATCATGAAAATTGCTTTTATGCAAAGAACTCGGTTTTTCAATACTTTTATCTGCTTCTTCATCATATATGCCATATGAAAATATGAAGTTGTTATGATTGGAATCAAATTTTTTCTTTGTTATTGCATTCTGTTTCGTTTCGCAGATTGAGAGATGAAGCTACACGTGCAAAGTATGTCTGCGCCAAAATAACTTTTTTTTGTATCTTTTTCAGACATTTTCATGACGACGAACAAAAAAGAACGATTTAAATTTGAATCAGATATGCGTTTAAATTACAAAAAGTCATAGACAGACCCGGTAACATAATCCTAAACTTTTCGACCTAGTTTCAACCTTTTCTCTTGTTTCACACAAAATACTCCGGCATTTAATATTAAAATTAATTCTTTTGTCAGTAACGGCATGCATACACACTTGTGCTGCAAATTGCATGTTAATTAAATTATTTATGTAGCAAAGAGCTCATGTCGAGGCAAAAGTAAACCTTGTTCCGTTCCATATTTTCTCATGCTATAATCTTTTTGGTAGGTACACATGTTTCTTTGCATGTGCAGCTAGCTCCCAATTCCCCGATGTTGCTTGTCTGCCAGCTCATTCCCGCAAAATATTATAACTGAGGCGCAAGAGGAAGAGGAGAACGAAGGATAATAATCGTAAAAACATATGATGAGAAAAATTGTTTCTATTAATTATTATTATAGGCTTGCAAATCCAAGCGTGGTGCATGGAAAATTGTTCCAGTGTGTAAATACTCATTTGTTTTAATAAACTATAAAATTACATTTTACATGTATTTTAGAGCTTTGGAGATATGGGAGTGGAAAAAAAGCGGAACACTTATGTAAATTAATGTGCGGAAAGATATACACTTTTGGATGGAAATTGCGATGGTTAGCAAAAAACATGCTTGTGAAGGAGTCAAACAGTAAGTCAACTGGCAGAAGACAGTTTCATCTCACCAAATTCTGTTTATAAATATTTAATTTGCTATTTTTCATTTAAATATAAGGTTGCAGTTGTGAATATATGTATAAAGGAGAGATGTAAAGTTTTTAATAAATTTCCAACAAAGTGGTTGTTTGTTTGGTAAGTTAACAGTGTGAACGAGTAAAATTTTTATTAAAATGACATTTGGGAGATTTTTGACATAAATGTTCACAGAAATAAAATTTTGTTTTTAGGTTTGTAAAATTACAGCAAGAGGGAGCTTAATGTTGTAAATTGGTTTCTTTGGATAATTAAAAAAGGTCAAAATGTGAGTTTCGCAATTTCACAAAAAATTCTTTGCCATTGAACAGCATAAGTCATAATTTCAAAGAATATGATACTAAACCATTTTGTTCTGAGTTTAAGGTTTATGTTTAAAAGAACATCAAAATCAAGATATTTACGCGAAACATCATATCATCCAAACTTCCTCAGAATTGCCTGTATTTGTCTAATAAAGTGTCTGTTTGAATAATTATAATGTAATTGATACCATCATCAAGCGCTGCATAAAACTTTGCTTTTCATTTTTTGACCTCGGTATATGTGGCTTTATTTAAAGACGGCAGCTTTTCTATTTGCTTGGCAATTTCGAAGAGGAGCTCCTCCAAATGTATATTATACAGTGAAACTCTTTATGATTTCGTTAAGACAAATTTCATGGTAGGTGTCATCTGTTTTAATAGGCATCTTTGAATTTTTTATTTGATATGTGATTAAAACAGGATACAGATTTAATTCTCTGAATGATTCTCATCAATTATGTGATACAATAATTTTTTTTCCGACAAATAATAGTCAAGAAATAATTTCCATTAATTGACTTACACCTGAAATATATTTTTCAAAAATTAAAAAAAAAACTGAAATATTTTATTTTTAACATTTACTTACCTCATCTTTATTCTAATTAACTGTCAATCCTTTAACAAAAACTCTACTTGTTCACTCCGTAACATTAAATTATGCGATGCAAACCGTAAGGTGAAACATTCCCGTGCATAAAATGAATCATGAACCAAATTTTTGTTGTTATAAATTTATCGTCCATAAATGTTTAAAACAAACTTGTGAGTTATCGTCTTACCTGCAAATCCTGTTCCAATACAAAAATAGAAGAAAATGTTTCTCTGCAAAAACGAGGATGGCAAAAGTACTTTTTATTGCATATTATTTATATACCTTGAGGTCATTTAAATTATGTAACCTTTGACAGACATTTTTGCACTTACTTTCTGTAACAGAAAAAAAAACATTTCTGTTAAAATTGTTTTTCTCTTTCATTCGAATGTCCTCGTTACATGATAATTCTAAGTTGAAATTTGTCATCTAAATTAAGATTTATTACCACACAAGAAATTATATTTTCAGGATAGTTCACATATGATATGCCTTCTTCGCATATATTAAGACAAGAAACGAATGAGACAAGTAGAACGAAGAAAAATGTTAAAGGTTATAGCACGTAAGTTGTTTTTCTTACCATACTCCTGATTTTACTTGCAAAAATTTTGCAAGACACCAAATGATAACTCCTCAGACGATGATAGTACGAGAGATAGAGACTCGTATAAGGTCACATGGGCACAATTCTTACGATTATTAAAGTAATAACAAGTGATGATGATCCATAAATATTTCTGCTTGTGTAAGCTACTGTGAAGTGTTCAATCCAAAGGATATTGAGAATGTTTCCCTTTTTGCACATCTGAAATGGGAAAGGAGTATTAGATATATTTGTGTGATAATTTTATTCGGCCATAAAAGTTGTATGGAAATATTTGATTGTGTATCCTTTTTATCAGTTTTTCATTCTTTATAGATGGAAATGTTGAAAAGCTCGAATCAAAGAAGCAATCGAATTGAGATCATAATATTTTTATCGACTCCATGTGATGTGTGTGATAAAAGGATCAAATGGGATTCGTGACAGGATCAATATATTTGAAACTTAATGGAGAAGTCTGGTTATTGTAAAAAGGATCAAGACAAGACAAAACCATGAAAATTGAACAAGACAGTAATCAACCAACCAATATTTGTACTATTACAAATATTTTGAAGTTTCAAATGTAAACTCCATTGACATTGATTGATGGTAGGAAAAGTCTTATGTACATTTTCCGGAAGATTGATTATTTTAAAGGACATTCCTTTAAAATAAACATTTTACATTGCTTTTTCATCGAATTAGAATTTTGCATCCATACATTTAATTATACTAATTAATGCAAAATGTCCTTTATTGCAAAATTTCGAAACAGATTTCTATGGCTTGTGAGAGTATTAATTTAATTGACAAGCTTTTGAAAGAGGACGACGAGAGAACATGCAAATATTTCCATATTGATAATGACGATAATAATTTCACATGATATTTTTGACTATAATTAACATAAATGTTCGTCATGCATATTCATGTAAAGTGGCAACGAAGCGATAAAATGTGTTACGGAACATTTAGCATACCATAGAGAGAGACATTTAGATGATGCTAATCGTCCCAAATTTATCGATTACTTGAAAATTTTTGGTACGAGTAAAAATTGACAAATAACTCTCAATTAATTTCCAAGTGGCTCGATTTAAAACATATCAACCTCATAAAATAACACTCACAACTTTCAAACATTTATTTTCTTATCGAGTTTTTCTTTTCTTTTCAGCTGGAATGCAGTTTGCAACTCAGCACATTACGGTTTTGTGTGAACAAGAGAAACAAGAAAATTTAATAATAAAACTATCAAATAAATAAAACACATTATACCCAAGATGTTGTACGAAGATACCCCGCAAACGGCCTACAATATGTGCGGTAAGATGAAAACCGAGAAAATGCCTTTTACATGATCATTTTCAAAGAACTTTTTCTCCATTATTTGTCATGTTTGCTGTCTTGTCTTCGGTCAAATTAATGTTTCAGATGTGGTTGATGAGTCAATAGAAGAGCTATAAGAAAACATCGTAACCACTGATTGTAAGAAATAAAAACGAGAAGCTTTTTGCAGAAATTCACAGAGTAAAAGTAGAACATTAAGCAGTTTTGTTTATTTTTCTTAATTACTTTAAGTTTTGTCCCATTGGTGCGAGAAAAAAAGTTGCAATTACTCAAACAATGCTGCTGTTAAAAATGATGAAAAGTGTATGAGAAAAGTTTTTCTGCTTCTTAATAAAAGTTGCATTGTACACAAAAAAGGAGTAAATTAAACTCGAGTAAATAAAACAGATACAACTTTTTTCTCTTTTAACAAAAAAAGGGGAATGAGGAAAAAGTGCAAGCTTGCAAACAGCTAACAACAATCTAGGTATGGTCGACGTCATTTGATTCGTGTTCTGGTTGCAAAAAATATGATGAATTTTACAAATGGCTTTTATGGAGATTTTAATGTAAGTGCATTTTTTTGCTTTTTTTTTGAATTTTTCTCCTTTGTCTTAAAAGTTTGAGCCTTTCAGGGTATATTTTTCTGAAAGATTATAAAAATTCCAAGAAACTATCTTTACTCATTTGAATTTTGGGCTCTTTTGAAAAAATTTAGTCAATAGAATACTTTAACCCCCTTTATGCATTTAAATTTAAAAAATTTTTTTTTTTTTCAATCAAAACCCATTAAAGGTCGAATAAACAGACAGACAGAAAATCTTTATGGAGCAAATTTTTCCTGAAACTCCTTTTAAATTATTAAAATTTTCCTCAATATTTTCATTACACTATTATTTAAATACTGAATCGTAAGTGCAAATGCATTACAAAACATTACAATTTGCAATTTGCATCAATTGAATTTCCATTTGCTTTCCGTCAATACATTTTAACGGCTTTCTCTCGGTTTTTTTTTATTTTAATATCGTTCTACCGCACATCGCTCCATCCGTAAAAGCAATAAGAATAAAATCTTATAACTTTTTATTTTCTTTCAATATTGGTCTCTGTGCTGCGTCGCACACAGAATCCTCGATGACAGTAAAATAAAATTAAATTGTTGCAATTCAACGGATTTTTTTTTGCTCATTTCGTTGCTTTATTTATTCATTTCTTATTGAATTTGCTCATAGTCGCTGTATGCCGAACAAAAAGATTGATTTTGTACTGTTTTATCTTTTGTCTCGTCGAATGGCTTGTTAAGTGGCAAAAAATAGAGTTTTATTCAAATGCTCGATTGTTTTGTCTTTCAATCGATCGAGTTCGTCACAAGGGATGCATTAAAAATTGAGAATAATATCTTTGATGAAAAGCAGCTCAAAGGATTAGTTTGTCGCGTGTGTGTTAAACTAATGACATCGTTATCGCAATTCTCGTGCGGATTTCAATAATAATAAAAAAATCCGAGAAGATGATAACTTTCTGCAAACATATCGCTCCATTATGTCACCGCATAACTGTTCAAACACATGAAACTTCAATCAATTGCGAGACACTTTGAAAACAAGAACATGTCAATCTCGCCTCTATTGACAATTGATGTGCGCCCGCTCCTCATATGCAAAAAAGTACTTTGCTGATTCTGATGCCAGCACGTTAGTAGAACATAAAAGTGGGATTTGCTTCCTATGGGAGAAAAAGAGGTCAAATTAAACTCTCAAGGTATTAAATTAACATCTCAAGGTATTAAATTAACATCTCAAAGTATTAAATTAACATCTCAAAGGTATTAAATTAACATCTCAAGGTATTAAATTAACATCTCAAGGTATTAAATTAACATCTCAAGGTATTAAATTAACATCTCAAGGTATTAAATTAACATCTCAAAGGATTAAATTAACATCTCAAGGTATTAAATTAACATCTCAAGGTATTAAATTAACATCTCAAGGGATTAAATTAATATCTCAAGGTATTAAATGAACATCTCAAAGGATTCAATTAACCTCTCAAGGTATTAAATTAACATCTCAAGGTATTAAATTAACATCTCAAGGGCTTAATTTGACCCATTTTTCACCAATAGGACTAACATATAAAATAAAACAGCAGAAAAAAGGAATATTCAAACAGAATGAGTGATAGAGAGAAATAGTAGAAAGGATTATCGTTGATTATAAAGACAGATATCGATTTTGCTCTGCGCTATTATTATTGAACGAATGACGGATTAAGAGGAAGTCAGTTGCTGACAATAATAACATCTCTCTTCTTATTGTCAACAAAACAAGAGTCTAGCTTGAGAAATGGTCGAATAAAAAAATAAATATTTGAATTGACTTGAAATTGACAGATTAAACGATCGTCGTCAGGAAAAAAATAATTTTTAAAATATTATATTTCTGTCACTCTTGTTTTGCTTTTATCGCAAAGATAGACGAGAAGAGTTTTTGAACAGATAAAAGAATTCTACTCACAAAAGCACGTTTCCTTTATTTTTCATGCTTTGTGTGGGTAAACAGAAGTGAATGAAAGTAGCATGGACTGACTCGTATCCATAGTCACAGCATTTAATGGAATTTTCGAAAAAAAATATTTTAGAAATTTTCTGTCTCATTTGCACATTTTTCAGCTAATTATGTGGGAATTTTTTATAATTTTAACGAATTATGTATGAAAAGTTTCTTTAATTTTTTGAATTTTTCTGCCATTTTTATAAAAATTAATTTCTTTTAAATTTTATTTAAATTTCAAACTTGAAAAATTCAAAAAATAAGATTTTTTAAAGAAATTCTCTTAAAATTCTCGTTCGCCCATTTAATATATTTGTCTCTTTCACACTTAAAGCACTTGAAATTTTCGAAAATTCCGTTCCTCGCTCATTTTCTGTCTCTTTCACACACATTTGCCTCACGTGAAATAGCAACATAAACAAATGTCTATTCTCTCACATTTTCGCTCTCATTTTCGAAAACGACTTCTCTTGTCATTCGCATTCTCAATTCTCTACCAGTCGCAGTTAAAACGTCGCGGCATCAAGGTGTACTTGAACGTTTTGTCGAGTTTGACGTTTGTGACTTGTGGAATTTTGTTCTTTTCTACACACTCATACTGAAAGAAAAAAAAATAATAAAGTAGGAAATAGCAAAAAATAATCAAAATTCGTGCGGAAAATCGCGAAAAATTAGTGAAAATTGAGTAAAAAGCTCTCGTTGGAGAGCAAAACGGTACAGATTTCAACCGGAAACTACGAAAATCAGTGCAAATCAAGTAAGAAATTTACAATTTTTACGAAAGTGGCACACAACACGACGTGTAGTGTATAAAATTTTGTGTCAAATTGATGATGATGATGATGTAGATGATGTTATTCTCTCACATAAATGTTTTTTTTTGGTATAAAAATAGAGAAGTGAAATTAAATAATTAGATTTTTTCCAAAAAATAAAAAAAAAATAAAAATAAAAAAAAAATCGATAAGCAAATGATAACAAGACATCAGCTGATTTCGAACGAAAAAAAATGGATTAAAAAAAATAAAAAAAGGTAAAGTAATTTATATTAAAAAATTTTTTTTTTGCCCAATGAAGAGTTTCTGAATTAGAGAGTAATTAATGACATGATTCACTGTGAAGGAATTTTTTTCCCTCATTATCTTTTCTTTGTTCCATAATTTTTTTCATGGAATTCATAAAAAAATACAGTAAAAAAGTGATTGACTGATATGAAAGAAAAAGAACGTAAAAAAAGACCGTCAAAGACCGAAAATTTAATTAAAAATTGTGAAGCAACTTAATTTTTCGGTGTGTGTGATAAAAAAAAAGTTGATTGATGTTGGAGATAATTATCAATTGCACGAAAAAAAGTATGTAAATTTTTTATCAATGAAAAAAAAATTTTTTTTGTAAATAATGTCGGTTGATAAGCAAAAAACTTGAAGCTAGAAGAAAAAAATAAACATTTCTCAGAAATATTTTATTTATTCTCCTTATTTTTGTTGTTGTTCAACCTTGAGTTGCTCGAAATCTCATTAAAAAATCTGATTGAATGATTCATGATCGATAATAATAAAATTAAATATTACCTTGAATGGGACTTGATGCTCTCTAATCGCAGCCCATCCTTTTGCTTACCTCAAATTGTATCAATGTTGAAAGTTGTCCTAAGATAACAAAAAATGTTTCGCGGGTTTGTTGATTTAATAAAATATTTTTTTCAGAAAGGATAAAAAAAATAATTTAATATTCAGCATTTTTTTTGACGATGATAAGATGTCCTTGAACGCGTTTGCAAATATTTTAATTGTTGGCGTTTTTGTTTGTTTTTTCTTTAGAGTTTTTTTCTCAGCAGGTATATTTTCCATATGGTACGTTGTTTTCGTGGTTCTCTGAAAAAAATAAAAATTATGATAATTTTTCTTAAAAATTTTAATTTTTAGAGTGATAAAAATATTAAAATTAAAATTCATAATTAAAATTATGAACTTCAAGAATTTTTTACTAAAATATATTTTTTAAAATTCATATAAAATTAAAAATTAAATAAAAATGTATAAAAAAATTAATAAATAATTAATAAAATTAAATTATATAAATTTTTACAAAATAAAATAAAAAAGTTGCAAAAAAAAAAAATTATAAAAAAATATACTAAAAAAATAAAAATTAATTAAAATAAAAATTTAATAAATTAATTTGTATTTTAAAATATTTTTTTTAGTTTTTATAAATTTATGAGAAAAAAAAAATTTGGTTGTATTTTTAATAATTAAAAAAAAAATAATAATTTACTTTAAAACTTTTAAATATTATTTTTAAAATTATTTTTTTTTTTTAATTATTTTAAAAATGTATCAAAAATTTTGTTTTTTTAATTTTATTTTAAATTTTTGAAAAATATTTAATTAATTTTTTTTTTAAATTTTAAAATAAATAAAATTATGCTTTTTTGAAAAAATGAAAAAAATTTTTGAAAAAAAAAATAAAAATTTAATTAAAAAAAAAAAATTTTTAAAAAAATAAAAAAAAAAAAATTAAAATAATAAAAAAATAGTAAATTAAAAATAAATTAATTAATTGATTTAAAAAAAAAGGATTTTTTTAATTTAAAAATAAATTAAAAAATTAAAATAAATATTTTTTTTATTTTTTATTTATATTTAAAAAAATTTCTGCTAATTTTATTTTTTTTTAAATAATAATTTTTTTAAATAAATAAAATATATTTGAAAATTTTAAATAATAATTAATTATTTTTTTTTAATTTTATATTAAAATAAATTCTATCGGAATGTAAAAAAAGTCACATTAGAACCAATCCACACCAAAGAAGATAATAACTTGATTTTTGACATCACAATACGGATAACTTCTTTCTCTCTTTAAATACCTGATTCACAGTTCTTGTTTTTTTTTTTGCAGCACGACAAGAACTTGAAACAATATAACGAGAATTATGTTATTTACTGAGCAAAAAAAAAAAAAAAAAGGAATTTCAACCTCTCTATTATTATTATTATTTTTGTGTGGCATGTATGTGTTTACCTTTTTATATTCTCTTCTTCTTTTCTGGATTGGATTTTGTAATAACATAACAGAACAACGAAGAATGGCATAAATAACCTTACGACTCTGGGTTTCTTCTGTACATACGTTCGTGTTACAAAGTAGACACAATTTAAAGAAAAAAAAAATTCATAAAATATATGAGACCAACGACGATGACGACGACGACAGAACAGCAAAAGCAGCAAGAAGGAAAAAAAACATAAGATGTATAATATAATAAACCTATAAGCACTTTACTTTTGTTTCTGCTGCTCGCTACGATACCATTAGTTTTGTGCTGCATAATGGTCCGATGAACGAAGAAGCAGGAAAAACAAGAAACAATTTAATATGAACTGCTTTATGAATAAAAGATAAATTTCTTCATATGTTTTTTTTTGTTTTTGTCTGTATTAGTCACTGTTGTTGTTACTCGAGAGTCGAGTACACAAAATGTAATGAATGTGCGTGTATGACCTTCAATGAGAACTTTGCTTATTCTGCTGTTTCTTATTCATACACGACCGAGAGATCATCTTTTGTGTGTGTTGGTAATGTTTTTGGCTTTTATTATGGTTTTTATTTTTAGATGATGAATTTTTCATTTTACCTGTAAGCAAGTCGGTGAGTGAGTGACAATTGCATTACGGCGGTATGACGTGACTTCCGCAAATATTTTTGCCGATCAGTTTCGCAGAATTCGTGGCACATAATTAATGTTAATTTTAGCATTAATATTTATGGGGCAATAAAATGTTCAACTTCATTAAATATTGATCGTTTTGCGAAAATATCTATTTCTTCTTTGAGAAGACAAGACGTCAAGAGAGAAGATGATTGTTTAAGATTTTTTAAAAATAAAATAAACATATCGAAGAATTTAATTGATTGTTTATATAAACAATTCAACATTGACGCCAATTTAGAGTATTTTTTTTTGTTAAGTTGGAATTTTTCATAAACCACTTTTCAATTTTATTTAATTTTTTTTTTCGTATTTGAAAAAAATATTTAATTTTTTTTTGAAATATTTTAAAGGTATTTATTAAGCCGGAATTTAAAAAAATTTTAATTTTTTTAATATTTTTTTTAATTCAAAAATTTTTTTATTTAAAAATATTTTTTTTTATTTAAAAATTAATTTTAATTATTTTTTTAAATATTTATCAAATTAATTTATTTTTTTTTTTAAAAATTTCAAAATTTTTTAAAAATTTTTTATTTTATTAATTTTTTAAAATTTAATTTTTTTTTTTTAATTTATTTTATTTTATTTAATTTAATTAAAAAAAAATTATTTTAAATTTTTATTTTAAATTAATTTTATTAAATAAATTTTAAAAATTAATTTATTAAAATATTTTTAATTTAATTTTTTTTTTAAAAAAATTTTTTTTTTATTTTTAATTTTTTTAAATAAAAATTAATATTTTTAAAACTTTATTAATTTAAAAAAAATATATTTTTTAATTTTTAATTAGTTTTTTAAAAATAATTTATTAAAATTGGATTGAAACTAGATTAAAATTACGTTTTATGAAATAAAATTAATTCAAATAGATGCACATTTTTGAACAATTGTAATTAATTTTATTGTATTCACTAAAATTTTACAATTCAAAATTTGCAATTAAAAATTTTTTAACGGTTAATTTTTGAATTGACATTTACGAATTTTTGTACAAAATTTGATGAACATTCCTAATTTAAAAAAATATTTGAAGAAAAAATAAAATTTTTAAATTTTTTTTGAATTAATTCTAATTTAATATTCATAAAAATATTATTTTTGCTTATTATTTTATAAGCAAAAATAATTTTATTAATTAAAAAATTAATTAAATTAAAAAATCGAAAATTTATTGCCAAAACTTGACATATTGAAGGCTGTTCCAACAATAAAATCCAAAAATAAACAATAAAAAAATTCTAAATTAATTAAAAAAAATTGAAAGTTTTTGTTTCAAGCAAATTACTCGCAATAATAGCCAAACACACTTTAATCGGAAATGCGCCATAAACTTGATTACATTGCTTAACAAATGAATTAATATCCATTTATAAAAAACAAACACATTTCATGCCAATTTGTAGTTTGTAGTCACATGTGTGTTCGCGCACATTTTAATCAGCACAACTATTATTATTGTTGTTTGAAATGCAAAATAAACTTTCTGCATTCTAATTGACTTTGACGAAGTACGTTGCACACATTCCCGGTTCATTTGATATCATCGCAGAATTATTATTACTTTATTGCTGTCGTTAATGACTGTAAAATTGGAATTGATGAAGATGTTTCGGAAGTATGGATTTCACTCGTTTGGCACATGAATACGAACGACAACGTCAACGATTGGGGTTCAAGAACCTCGCGAACAATTCTCTCGTTTTTCTCTCTCTTCATTCAAAGTAAATTCCTTTCTTGCTCCATTCACGTTTTTTTTACTTTTATAAGAGATGTAAATATCATGTAGTAAAAAAAAAGAAGAATATATTTTGAAATATATAAAAGGATAACAGAACTTTGTGTTTGTGTGTGGTAAGAGTCTTTTGTGAATGCGACGTCGTCGTCAACATCGTCCCTCATTTCTTGCTTGCTTGATGTTTTTGTGAATTATTATAATAGAGGCATCATCATTATCATTTTCTTCTTGAAAGAATCGCTTGTTTTGAGCAAAATAAGGCAAAACAAAAATAAAAAAATTGATTCGAACTGAAATGAACGATCTGCTGTATCGCATTTTGAGGTTAGTTTTACGAATTTCACATTTTCTTACTCCTCAAAAATTTTTTCTTGTATTTTTATACTTTTTATGATTACAAATTTCGTATTTTAGCCAAATGATGAATTATTTTGGGATTTAATTCGATATTTTGGATGAATTTTTCGATAAAATATCATTAATTTACATTTTTGTACTCCTCATTTTACAATTTCGTACTCCTCATGACAGAAATAGGAGCTTTTTACCCATCTCAAGATATTTAAATAAGATTTTTATGGTCAAAAACTAAAATTTTACATTTTTATACTCCTCAGTTCAAATTTAAATTTGTTTTTCATATTTTTGTACTCCTCGTTTCACATTTTCTTACTCCCCAAAAAATTTTTCTTGTATTTTTATAATCTTTATGATTCAAAATTTCGTGTTTTGGCCTTATGTAGGAATCTTATTCAATATTTTGGATGAATTTTTCAATAAAATATCATTAATTTACATTTTTGTACTCCTCATTTCACAATTTGTTACTCCTCATTCAAAAAAATGCAGTTTTTTAAGGTTTTAAAGGCAATAATTGATGACAGACGACTTCTTTAGTATAAAACCGAATTTTTTCTTCGAAATGCGGTAAAAAAAATATCACACACGAAGCCTGCTGCTCATTATTATTCATTTATATGTCTCGTTTTTTGCTTCTTCTTGATGTTTCAGGGATCCGTAAAATCTTCTTTGTTCCAGATTTTACAAACGAAACCCCATCAAAGTGTCTCTGCCTTTGGTTCAAAGACATTTTTTTTAGATAAAAAAAGCTTTCCTTCTGCTGCATGCGTTTCTGCTGCAAACCAAAGTACCACATCAAAGTCTCCTCTGTGAAAAAAAAAAGTTTAGTGGCATGTTGATTCATGCGTGAAGCTACCAAAATACAAAATTATTTTAACTTTGTTTGTATTTTTTTTTGAGACCCTTGATTTTTTTTTTCGTGCTTTCGTCGAGCAACGTGCGAAAATGTAACAAACATTTTTTGTTAACGGTTGATAAATAAACAAGAGACGGTCACGGTCGTTGTCCACGCTTTCATAAAGAAAGAAATTAGTGCATGAAATACCTCGTTCGTGTGTCGTAACTGCCATTGTTGATATCAATTATCCAGAAAAGTTGCGTCGTGTCGATGCTGATGAAAATTTTGCGTGTAAACTAACCTTCACCTCGTCGTCGTCGGAATCGGATGCGATAATAATGTGACGTTGGTGCATTGCGAATACTCCCAAAAACAGCAGCAGAAGCAACAACAAAGTATTTTTGGAAAATAATGAGCATGATTGCATGTTGAGTTCACAATTTTTAACCGCTGCCTGCGTGTTCGTGTGGTTGACTCGGTTTCGGGTTTTTCAGACGAAAAATTATTTTGTGTGAATTTTAGATGTTGAGCTCGTAGTTGGATGCAGTAACTTGGTTCATTGTTGAATATAGTACAAGAAAATTTTTCGGAATATCTGCAAATATTAAATTAAATTAAAATTTTTAATTATTTATTTAATTTATTTTAATTATTTATTTTTTATTAAATAAATTTAAAATAAAGAAAAATATTTTTTAAATAAATAAAATTTTATTATTTTTTTAAAATTAATTAAAATAAATAAATTAAAAAAAAAAATTAAATTAAATTTTTAATCAGAAATTAAAAAAAAAATAAATTTTTATTTTTTTATATTGAAAAAAAAATAAATGAAAAAAAATAAAAAAAATAAATAAATAAAAAAAATAAAATTAAAAATTAAAATAATTTAAATTAATTTTAAAATTTAATTAAAATTAATTTTTATCAAAAAAAAAAAAAAAAATAAAAATAAAAAAAAATTAAAATAAAAAAAAATAAATGAAATAAAAAAATAATTTAAAGAAAATAAAATGAAATTGAAAATATTAAAATATTTTTTTTAAAAAAAACGCAAAAAAAAATTAAAATGATATCAAGCAAAAAAAAATATGAACAACTCACAGATTTTTTATAAAAATAATTTTTTTTTTTTCATTAAAAAATATTAAAAAATTTTTTTGCAGTTAAATTTAATTTTTGAAGTATTTAAAAAATGAATATAAATAAAATAAAAATTAATAAATATTTTTTTTTGTTTTAAAAAAAAATAATTAAAATAAAAAAATAATTTAAAATTATTAAAAAGAATTTTATAAACAAATATTTGCAAAAAAATCGCAATGTCAACAGTAATTAAATTACCAACTTTCCCATTAAACGTTTTTACACTTGAGGGTCAGTGAAAACGGAACACTTGAAACTTTTGATTTTTTGCTCAAACAAATTTTATTCACCTTTGCCACAAAGTCAAGAACCGCACCTTTCCATAAGTAACCGTTGCTCGTTCGCTAAACAGACAGTCACGATTTTAAATAAACACTTATTTTATATTTTTTTCTGTGTTTTGCTGAAATTCAAAAGAATTTTTGTGTGGTATGCGGCCTCGTATGCAGCAGCAGCGAGAAACCGGGGTGAAGTAATAACACAAAACATATAAACATACAATAACAATGAATGCTTATGATTTTTGCAAGTAAAATAGGCTTAGTTGTGTTTTTTTTTTTCGTTTCAAACATTTGAAAAGAAGTAAATATTAAAAATTAACAAAGTGAGAGGTTTTGCTCAATAAACTGTGACCATTGTGTGTTCTTTTATGCTGTTGGCGCTACTCTACCGCATGCAACGCGTTTGCCAATTACTCAAAAATAAAATGTGAAAAATAAAATCGACATCCACTTAGGAAAATTGAAACGCGCAGCTGATCACTTTTGATTAAAAATCCGATTTTTCTTGTATTTTTATTGAAAGCAACCTTGGAATAAATCATCTCTCCCCCAAACACACGAAAAACGAAGAGGAAAAACAATTTCCATGATAATAAAAGCCAGCAGTAACCTTTTATAGACACCCTTGCCATTCGCAATAAATCTAACGTTGATACCCGACAAGTACATAAAATTAAAACGTTTTTCGCCGCAAAATATTGATTTTTCCGAAGAAGCGGAGGTCACAAGCAATTGTGTGTCAAGTGTATGTAAATGTACCGCCGACATCCCTTTTTCGCCAAAATGATGCACAATGGGTTTAAATAAATTTTTAATGAAAAAAATTTCTATATTTTTTTTTCTAAATAATTTTTACTTGCTTTGGATTTAATATAAAACACTTTTTTAAAAGTATCAAATAAATAATTAAAAAAAAAAATTAAAAAATTTTAATAAAAAATTAAAAAATTTTAAATTTAAAAAATTTTTATTAATTAATAAATTATTTTTTTATGTAAATTAATTTATTTTATTTTAAATTCATTAATTAAATTAAATAATATTTAAAAAAATATTTTAAAAAAAATTATTAAAAATTAATTAAATCAAATTAACTAAAATTATTCGAGAATTAATAAAAAATTATTTTTATAAATATAAAACAAATAAAAAAAAATATTTTTATTTTTTTTTAATTTTTAATTTTTTATTTATTTTTTTATTTTTTTTTTAATTTTTTTAACCTGCAAAAAATATTTTTATTATTTTAGAATTATTGAAAAATATTTAATTAAATTAATTTAAAAAAATCGTTTTAAATAATTATTATAAAATTTTATGAAATTAATTATTAAAAAAATATTTTTTAAATTAAAATTATATTTTAATTTTATTTTTAATTAATTTTAATTTTTTTTTGAAATTCTATGAATTTTGAAATTAAATCTCTAAAATATTTATTGAAAAAAAATATAAAATTTTTCATATAAAAAATTAATTTAAGCCCATTGTGCCTTGCCCATTGCGGTGATGAAAAGTTTTAAAATTTTGACGAAACAAGACAATTATCGTTTTGTGTTGATTGTCGTGTTTATTGTGTGAAAAGATGAAAAGTGTCACATACTTCGGGTAGGGTGTCGTTATGTGTCGTCATAATTATATTATATAATCCCCAGAAATTGCCTGCAGTGTAAATATTTGATGTTTTAAGATAAAATTGGTTTCACGGTACGTCGACACTAAAATTCCGAATGTTGTTCACTTGTCATGTTTATTGCAAGTCTCGTCGTCGTCGTCGTTCGTCGCATTTTGCGTTTTAATTGGCAATGTTTCGAGTTGCTGTTAGATTTTGAGTATTTAATGCCTTTTATCCGGTAGTGCCTTGTTATGTGGCGCACACAATTCAAACACAATTTAATTACGTAAGTGATGATGATGGTATTTGAGAGATGACGATGAGGAGCTTTGCTTGGCAGCGAGAACAATGTGTCGATTGCGATAAGAGAGAAGCATTTCAAGGTCGATTTGCTTACTCATTATTTTAAGTGATGTATTTGCGTCGCTTTTAATAATCATCTTGAGAAATCTTTTGTTTGTGTGACGACAATGGGAGGCTCATGTGCTAATTATTTTGGATTTTTTTTTCGTCGTCGTTGTTGTTGTTCTGCTTTTTGTGGCATGGTAACAAATGTTGTTCTTTATTTAGTAATTTATGTGGAAAGTAATATTCACTGACAGCAGTATTTATGTCAACTTCCTTTGATCTTGGCTTTTACTAATGACGACGATTACAGAAGAATCGTGTGAAGAATTAGTTTCTCGAATTTTTTTTTTTAGTTTTTGAAATTATTTTTTTTAATCTCTAAAAGAAGTTTAAGTACTGAAAAACCTATTTCAAGAATTGAAAAAAATTATTTCAAGAATTGAAAAATTAATTTCAAGAATTGAAAAATTTATTTCAAATTAATTTCAAGAATTGAAAAATTTATTTCAAAATAATTTCAAGAATTGAAAAATTAATTTCAAAATAATTTCAAGAATTAAAAAATTAATTTCAAGAATTGAAAAATTTGTTTCAAAATAATTTCAAGAGTTGAAAAATTAATTTCAAGAATTAAAAAAATAATTTCAAGAATTGAAAAATTTATTTCAAAATAATTTCAAGAATTGAAAAATTAATTTCAAAATAATTTCAAGAATTGAAAAATTTATTTCAAAATAATTTCAAGAATTGAAAAATTTATTTCAAAATAATTTCAAGAATTAAAAAAATAATTTCAAGAAAAAAATTGAAAAAATAATAATTTGATGAATTGAAAAAATTAATTGAAAAAAATTAAAAAATTGAAAAAAAAATTTCAAGAATTGAAAAATTTATTTCAAAATAATTTCAACAATTGAAAAATTTATTTCAAAAAAATTTCAAGAATTGATAAATTAATTTCAAGAATTGAAATTTTTATTTCAAGAATTGAAAAATTTATTTCAACTTTTAAATTTTTTTAACTTTTAAATTTTTTTAACTTTTAAAGCTAATTTAAAGCCTTTAATTGCGAGACCTGCATTCCTCACAAACCCGTAAACAGCAAAGAAAAAACTCATTATTATTATTATTCTTTCTCCCTTTCATCCTTTCACTCTACTTTCAACAATTTTCTCCTTTTCTGACTGTTGACGATGATGAACGTCATCCTACAATTTTTTTTTGTTTGTCTCACGGATTTGTTTCATTTTGCTTTTCCACACGGAATAATGGATGAACTTTGATTTCAGCTCTTTAAAAAAAAAACAGAAACTTGCACAACTAAAACGAACGACGATCCGGAATAATTATCCTCATTAATCTCCGCAAACATTGCTTTCGCACATACGAGGCTCCCCATTTGCGCTCACGTAACAAGCTGTCTATAAATAATGTTAGCAGAAAAAAACGGGGATTTATGTTTGCTTTAAACAATGTTTCGCTGCAAAAAAAAAAAAAAATTACCGAGTCAACAAATAACTGAGCGGTACTTTATGTCATGTGTGATGAGCTTTTTTCTCGTGTTTTGTGTCAAAGAAAGTAATTTAAAAATAGAACAAATAATAATAGTAGTAGGTTATTTGCATTAAAATCTACTTTTCTGAAACAAAAAGAATTTATGGCTTTTACGGATTACATTTTGACGTAAAATAAGGGGTTTAAGCGACTTTTCGAGCGATTTGTTTGGAGATAAGAGGAAAATTGCGATGAAAAAGTCGTTTTTAAGTGGAAAAAGCTTTTCCGTGAGAACAATTATTAAAAGATTTCCTGTTTCCCGCATGTTAAAGTTCAACGTTTCCTTAATGGCTTCGTCCTTGACATGCTTGCCCATTCGTCATATGCGCGCCGCAAATCCATGAGAATATTTTTCTTTTGTCTCATTTGCGATTTATTTCAAAATCCAACACGAAAAAAAATAACTTCACACAAAAACTATTTACTTTGGCACCGTTTGCAGTGCGATGCGAAAACACGAAGTTTCAAATGCAAACAAATGCGAGCCACGAGCGAATGTCTATTTGAATTTTCGCTTCCCTCATGCAACATAATATTTTGCGTTTTTGTCTCTCCGCAGACACCGAAAAAAAAAATTGTTGCAAGTTTTTGCTCGAACGTTTGTTTTTTTTTTAGCTGAACAAATATTCGCTCGGAACCCGATATTTTTTTTTATTTTTGCGCGAATGACGCCTATTTCGCTATTTCTGTGAAAATTAAATGTTTTCACACGCGGCAGAAGGCTCTGAGCCATGAACATGATAAAAGTGATATTTTATTGGAAATTTCCCCGTAAAAACTAAAAATAATGAGCAAAAATGAATTTATGCGAAAATTGTCTTTAGGTCAGATTTTGGATGGCAGAAAAAAAAAGAAATAAAAATAAATAAATAGAGAGATAATGAAAAACACGTCTCAATATCACTGAGCCGCATGCACATGTCTAACAATGATGAAAAATAAATAAATTGTGGGCAAAATACGACACTCTCTCCTCGGTGTATTCCATAACGTCAAGAGACCAATGTCCGTCGCATTCGTATTCAATGTCTGTGCCAAATATTTTTTTTTATTTTGTTTATTTATTTTTTTTGTGTATAATTTTTTTGTTGTTTCATGTCTACAATAATAATCAAAAATCATCTGGATGGAAATGTTAGATTTATGGCGCGTTTTGGAAAAGAATTTGGAGTTTTTAGAGGAATTGTGTCTGTTTTAATTAAATTAAATTAAATTTATTAAAATTAAATTATTTTTTTTTTAATTATTAAAAATATTATTTTTTTCAATTAAAATAAAGTAAGTGTGTTAAATTAAAAAAAAAAAAATTTTCCAGTTCAAAAATTAAAAAAAAATAAATAAATATTTTTATAAAAAACCAAATTATATATAAATAAAAAAAATTTAAAGAAAAATTTTTTTTAACTGAAAAAAAAATTAATTTAATTAATTAAATTTTATTTAAAAATTAATTTAAAAAAAAAATCAAAATAAATAAAAAAATAATAATTTTTTTTTTAAAAAATTTTTTTTAAATAAAAATAAAATAAAAAAATAATAAAAAAATAAATAAAATAAAAATAAATGAATAAAAGCTAAATTTTTTTAAACAATAAAAAAATAAATTTTTGAAAAATAGTGTTTGAAATATTTTTTTTTTATTTTCACAGAATAAATATGAAAAAATAAATAAATTAAAAAAAATGATAATAATTTTTAAAAAATTAAAATAAATAAAAATTCTATTTTTTTTTTAAATAAATTTTATCTATAAAAATTTTCTATACCTTTTTACTTTGAAAAATAAAAAAAAATATATTTTTTGCTATTTTTTAAATAATCTTTTTGACTCCAACTTCATTCTAAAAATAAATTGATCTAAATACGATTTTATCGTTATTCGCCTTTTAATAAAAAAAAACTTTTTAGATTTTTTTTATATTTTTTTCCAATCAAAGTAAATCCGATTTCACCAATTCGATTATGATCGAGCTCGTCACTTGCTCTCCTTCTCCCTGTTACTCAGGAAATTCAATTCGTGTGTATGTTTTTTTTTGTTTGCAAATCCGATAAATGTCTCCCATTCACAGAAATGTCGAGTACGAGCTCTCGTGCGGTGGATAAAATTTAACATTTGGAATTTTTATTGAATTTGAAGGCCTGTCAAAAAAATTGATAGCAACATGAACTGTGTATTTTTTGTTTGTTTGGTTTTTTCGTCTCTCTCTCTCTCGAGAGAATCAAAAAATCTCGTTTTACATGTAATTCGGGGTAGCAACGAGGAATGTGACGTGGCATCGAATTTCGTTCGCATTTCATGTGAAAAGTTCAAAAGTTGGCATTTTTTGCTCATCATTCTTTATTTTATAAAAAAAAAAAAAAAACGTCAGAGAACCCTTGAAAATTTTCAGAGTTGATGCACAAATATTTTTAAAACAAACTTTTGTTACATCATAAAATAATAATAACATAACAGAAAAACATTTTAGCAACAACAACAATTTTAAAAACAAAAACATTTTGGATTTTTCGTCATTTTGGGCGTACGAAACACATGTTTCCATGCGACTTTTAGTAGAAAACTCGTGTTCTTTCTTCTACTCTTTTTTTTTGCTCCTCTTTCACTCGCAAGTTCATGAGAATAACATTTAAAAAGTTTTTTTTTTTCAGAAAAATGTCAAACTTTTGGCATTACATCCCGAATATTATCCCGAGTTTTTCACGAGCAGCACTTGAATTTTACAAAAGAACTTTTGTTTTCACCTCTCGTGTTTTTTTGTGTGTTTTGTTGTGTGTTTATTTATTTATCTTTAAAAAAAATATTAAAACACAAATAATGCGAATGTCGTCGAAGGGAGGCTTCATACGCAGACAAAAGACGAAAACAAAAGAGCTTCGTATGCGGTATACGAAAGTTTTTTGTTTTTTATTTATATCACTGCAGCCAGCTGTATGAAGTTTAATGTTTATTATTATTAAAAATTGTTTATTAAAAAAAGAAAGTAGCTGAAAAAATTTTTCAAGAGGGTTGGTTTTGTACCAATTTTTGTAATTTGGGCAAAATTATTAATTTAAATAATTTTTTTTAAATTCATAAAAGAACAAAATTTATTGAAAAAAATGAAATTAAATAAAAATAATAAATTTGAAATAATTTTGATTAAAAAAATTATTATCAATTTAAATTAAAAATAATAATTTTTAAAATATTTTTAAATATTTTTGAATTAAAATATTAATAGTTTTATTAATTTATTTTTTTTTAATATTAAGAAATTAATTTTTAATTTTTTTTTAATATAATAAAATTATTTTTTTTAAATTAATAAATTATCTATTTTAAAATAAATAAAAAATAATTTTTAAAAATAATTTATTTCAAAATTATCAATTCAATATTTTGTCTCTTTAAAAAAAATAAATAAACAAACAATAAAACCAATAAATACAAGCACAATCTCTTTACGTGCTCTTATCTCGAACAAAAAAATAAAAAAAAAATTATGAATGAACTTGAACAAATAATCATCGTAACTTTTATGATGATGACAGAGATGATCCATAAAAGTAGTGTCGAATTTCTCCAAAGCTGCTGCTAAGTAAATATTTGTGTTGGTTCTTTCTTTTTGTTGTTGTTGTTGTTTTGTGTCTCGTTTACCCAAATTGATGAAAATATGTTTCTGTTTATGATTGACAACAAAACGACTGCAACTTTTCTTGTTCTTCCCTCTGTTTGTGTTTGCGGTTCATCGTTATGTGAAATTGTCAGTTGCACACAAAATCGTACGACGCAGCATGAGAGACGATAAATATTTGTCGATAGACGCCATCCAGGCAATGTGGTTACTTGCATGTTGTCTCGTGTTACAAATTCTCACAATTTCTTCTGGAATGTGGCGTTTTAAGTGTTTCCTTAATTATTTCGAGTCGAGGGACAAATTCTTTTTTTTTCTAATTTTTTCATAAAAATAAAAATAAATAATAAATTTTGAGTCATTTCAACGAAAGAAAGAGAAAAATAACAAACCACGAGAATGACGACAAGCGACGAGACAGAAAAATTATCTCTAATATTTTCCCTTGATTATCATAACTCTCCTCCTGCTGTTTGTTTGTGAGTTTTTACGAATCTTATTATACGACAAAAAAAAACTCTCACTGAAAATAATAAACGAGATTACCCACATAAATGTCCTGTCGCGCAAGATTTCTCGCCATTAATACGAAAAAAGCGGCATTTCACGAAAATTTTATTTATTTCTTGATGATTTTCAGTCGTATTAAAGGTCATGCGAACGCATTTCTCAGAAGCTCGTTACTGTAACTGTGGGCAAAAATGATACTCGAGGACAAAAGAATACCTTCCTCCCTCTACTTCCTCTCACATTCACAAAAAATAAAATATCATAATAACAAAAGAGAAAAATATTTGACGATCCATCATTCCACAATACTTTTTGGCACCATGGCAACTATTGTCCCGCTATTATGTGCAGTTTCGAATATAATAGCAAAATAGAATAATGAGAGGAATGTAAACGATTTCTGTTGGAATGATGGATTTTTCAAAAAAAAAAAAAAAAAAAGGGAAAGAATTTCACCTGAATTAGGATGAAAAAAAAATATAAAACATCAAAAAGATGAAATTTTCAACTGAAAAGCCCTTTTGTGGGACGTTTGATAAAGGAAATGTTTAAAACTTGACATATTTCGCTCGTTTAAGTCAGAAAAGTACTCGAAATTAAATAAAAACTTGAATTTTTAAATTGCTTGTCACGACTTATCCTAAAGCGACAAATTTTTTACATGAAACTTTTTTTTTGCTTCATAGTCGATTTATTGGTCAGACAGGAAATTTTTTTAAGCAAATTGGTTTTGCAAAATTTTAAGGCCTGAATACATAAATTTAATTATTTTGACAAATTACAAATTTCAGATTTTTCTTGTAAGAAAAAAAATTTAGGCGTTTTTAAAGTAACTTATTATTTTTTTTTTTAAATTGTAATTAATTTTTTTTTCAATTTTTATATTGAATTAAAATAAATAAATTTTAACTTTAATTAATAATTTTTTTTTTGAAAAATTAAATTATAAAAATTAAAAAAAAATATCAATATAATTTAATTTAAAATTAATATAATTTAAAAAATAATAAAATATTCAAATAAAAAAATAAAAATTATTTTTAAATTATATAAGAAAAAAAAAATAATTAATAAAATTAATGCAAAATTTTAAATTTTTAAAATAATTTATCATTAAATTTATAATAATAATTAAAATATATTTTTTAATTCTTATAAAAAAAATTTTTAAATTGTAAAAAAAATAATTCAAAATATGATTAAATGATTTTTAATATCAATTCAAATTTTTTAAAATTATTTAAAAAAAAAATTTAGAAAATTTTAAAAAAAATTTTGACAATTTTTGATAAAAATAGTTCATTTAAAATTTTTTTATCAAAAAAAAAATAATTTTTAGTGTTACTTTTACTTAAAATATTCAATTTGAAGCCTTGAAGTTTTGAAAATTCAAAAAATTATCAGATGTCAGCTTTTTATTGATTGTCAGGAATTATTTAATTAACCTGTTCAATAAAATCCTCTTACAGCATCAACCCATAAATCGCTCAGTGCACGTAAAACCTGTCTTTGACTGACAGGCTAAACGATATTAATCACGAGATGAGGCTAAATTGATCAATATCTTTCATATAATGTCATCAACACTTAATTTCATGACTGGTTTACCGCCATAAAGCAGCAAAACTATCTTCGAAGGAGAATTATTTGAAATATTATTTTAATTAATGTGATTGATTACGAGTTGTGTGTAAGTCATAAATGGCGATAAATTGCGGCTTTCAGAAAGAGTTTGAACGAGTCACAGAATTTTTTTCTATTATTAATCAATTTTCCGCACGTTTCGTTCTCATTAATTTTCGCTTGTTTCTTCCTCGCGATGTCGAACTTTTGATCTCGAATTTATGACTAAACGCTCGTGGCGCACAACTAATGCCACAAAATGCTAATCAAATGCGAGATATCGCAAATGAAATGGAACGAAACATTTTTGTTGTGGATGTTTGGTCATTGATAAATGTCTTTTGATAGCGGCGGCGGAGCAAATGATGTTTATTCATGCAAAAGTGTGTCATGTGTGTGTGCGATATATCGATTGAATACATCATAATTACCATAATTTAATAAATAACAGAGTGTTTGGACATGAAACTGTCAAAACATGATTTTATCAAAGCTCGGACAAAAAATGCCTGAAAGCACCTGATAACATCGACCAAAAGTCGGTCGATCCGGGAGAAAATGTCATCTTCAGTCGTCGTAACACGAAACGAAGGCATCCTTAATTTATTGCGTAACAAGATGAACATTATGGACAATTATGTCAAAGTGCCAAGGACATGTGAGTGTGGCAGAGAAATGAGGCGAAAGTCGTTTAACGACGCCCATTTTGTGTCTTCATCTGGTCCGTTATGCAAAATTTGGCAATTTTAAGGGTTGCTGTTGTGTTACGCCTCATTCTTGTTATTGTAGCAAAATTTACAAATTGTTTGTTTGTAACTGATACTTTTCCTTCTTCTTCGTCGTCTTCTTCTTTCATCCGTCGTTTCTTTTGAAAAGGTCTTAAGAGGAAAATTTTCGAAGCAAACTTTTAATTAAGAGGAAATTTGAGAAATTTTCAACACTTCTTTTTATCTTTTCTTGCTGTGAAAATTTTACATATCGCAAATTGAAAAATTTACGGAAAATATAAAAAAATATAAAATATAAAAAAATATTTTTTTAAATTTAAAATAAAAAAAAAAAATCAAATAATAAGTAAATTTTATTTTAATTAAAATAAATTAATTTAAAAAATATTACAATAAAGAAAAAAAATAAAATTTCAAATTTTTAAATTAAAATTTTAATTAATTAATTAAATTTTTAATCTTATTTTTTAATTTTCTATTTTTTTAATTTTTTAAATAATTAAAAAAAATTATTTCAAATTTAAATTTAAAATTGTAAAAAAATTAATAAAATTTCAAAACTTAATAAAAAAATTATTTGAAAGCAAAAATTATTTAAATTAATTTAATTAAAGTGATTGATTTTTAATTTATAAAAAAGAAAAATAAAATTAAGCCATTAAAAAAACTTATGATTTAAAAATTGAAAATTTTTTGCGCGTTTTGAAATTTCTCTTAAATTTCAAAGACCAAAATTCAAAAATATTTTTTTGTTGAAAAGCTTGAACCCTTGGCTTTCAAGTACAACTTGAATTATTTTAATAGCTGAACTTAAAGTTATTGAAAAATTAGTTTTTCCAAATTTTGAAATGTCCTTCTCTGTGGACAAAACCGGGAAAGGGATAAAATAATAATTAAAATTTATTTTTATTTTTTAAGATTTTGAAAAAAAAATTTTAATTAATTTTAAAAAAAATATTTGTGAGTTTAAATTTTTTTCAATTTTAATTTAATTTAAGTTTAATTTTGAACGAAATTCTTTAAATAATTTAAAAAATTTATTTTTGAGTTTAGCATTTATTTTTTATTTTTTTAATAAATTTGCTCAAATTTGAAAAGATAAAATTTTCAATTTAAATTGATTTTTAATTAATAAATTTTTAATTTAATTTTTTTAATCATATTTTTTTGTAATTTCAAAGTAGAAAAAAAAATTAAAAAAGAATTATTCTCAATATCTCGTAATAAGTATTTCAAAATTTTATGTTTGCGTAACGTGAACTTTTCATAATGTTAATTCTCTATATTTCACGACATTTTCTTGCCAAAAGCCTTTTTTACATCATTTCACATTATTTTCATATTTTTCACATCTCGCAGCCAAAATACAGCTTACAACTTATCACTTTACTTGACAGAATTTTTAACAAAGTTTATACAAATTTCCAGGTCAATAATTTTTTTTCTTTGCTTTGCCGAAAAAACGCTCCAATATGCTGATGAAGCGACATTCCGTGAGTATGTGAGAAAGCAATATATTTTGAGAGACGAACAAAAATATGAAAATAAGCAAGAAGATAGTAGGTACGTCGTCGTCATGATTTACAACAAATGATGATGATGTGTAAGTAATGCGAGCAAAGGGATGAGCGAAAAATGGTGTAAATAAGAAGGAATCACGTCAATAATAAATTTTTCTCGTCCCATCCCTGCGCCCCAGCCATGGAATAACAAAGCAGACATTCCAATAATAATAATAAAATGATTTTTCTGCGATATTTGACATCGACGAGTATTTCGAAGAAAAAAAAAAGCATTTCATCACATTTACAGCAATCGACATCGAAATCGACGGCAACATGATGAAGTACTTATTTGACTCCGCATTTGATTTTTGCTTGGCAAGAATTTCTGTGATAAATTATTTCTTTTATAGTTATTGCGGAAAATGACGAGGCATGTCATGTCTTGGCAATAAATGGATGAAACAGCACTTTTTTCCGCAAAACTCGAAGAAGGAGAAGAAATAATTGTATTTGTATTTGATTTCTATTTTTTTTTTTTTTTTGGGTAATGTGACATCTGATCGAATAGAGAGAAAAAAAGAGAAAAACAATAAAATATCGATTCCAATTACGAAAAGGCGGATCAGGAAGATCTGATAGTCGTCTTAAATTACTGCCTAACGGCTCTCTTGTTTATCTCTTGTTTGTGCCTTTCAACAATAATCATCATCTAATCCAATTTCGTTCGGATCTCTCTACCAAAAAATCAATATCTCAAGTTGAAATCTATTTTGGGCGCACACAAAGGAAGATAATAGCATCTCAACAATAAAAATATGATTTCGATCGTTAAAGAGATATTCGATGAAAAATTTAAAACTTTTAAAAATACTTTAAACATTTAATTTGGGAGAGATTTTTATGGTCAGGGGATTTAGAACAACAAACATGCGACGAGACAAGAATTTAGGTAGGTAGGTAGAAAAAGAACCCGAAGAATGAAGAATCAGACGAAAACAAACATCCAAAAACCAGTGGCATGTATTTTTAAAAGAAAACAAACGAAACACAGAACAGAACAAGTGCAAGAAAAAACGAGAGAAAAGAGATGAGAGTTAAATACGGTGCCGTACAGCAAATCATAGATCATGATGACATAACATATGGCATGCACCAAATCTAATTCTAGAATGATGTCGAACAGAGTAGTTATTTTAAAATGAAATCCCCGAGACAAAATAAATAACAACACAACGGAGGAATGAAGAACAAGATGATAATTAACAAGATAAAAAAAAATAGAATAAGGAAGAAAGTAGAACAAAAAATATTAGAAAGTTTATTTTTATTAGAGAATTTTTTTTTGAATGCATTTTTACTTTAATTTGTTTTTTTTTATTATTTGAGTTGACTTGATTTTAATTCTTTTTTAAATTAATTTTAATGAAAGATAAAATTAATCATAAAAAAATTTCTAAAAATTTATTTTATTAATTAAAAATTTTTTAATTTTTTTAAATTTTTAATTTTTTAAATTTTTTTATTGAAAAAAAAATAAAATAATAATTTTTTTCATGATTTTGTAGTAATTTTTTTCTTTGAAATTAAAACAAAAAATTTTTAAACAAAAAAAAAAAAAAAAAAAATTAATAAAAAAATAAAAATTTAAATTATCAAAAATTAAAAATTTTTAATTTTAAATTTTAAAAAATAATTAATTAAATTTTATTTGAATTTAATATGAATTTTTTTCAATTTTAAAGAATTTTAAAAATTTTTTAAAAAATATTTTTAAATTGAAATTTAATATTTTAACTTCAAATATTTTATTTTATTTTTTATATTTTTAATTTATTATTATTAATGTTTTTATGCAAAAATAAATAAATAAATAAATAAAATAATTTTTTTGTAGAAAAATTCTTTTGAGTCAAAAAAAAAAAATATTTTCAATTTAATTTAATTTTTAATTAATTAATATATAATTATTTATTAATTTTTAAACATTTTTTACACATAAGAAGAAAAAAATTAATTTTAAATGTGCAAATTAGAAATAAATTTAAATAATTATTAACTATTTAATTTAATTTATTTATTTTTTAATAAATTAATTTTTTAAATTTTTTTTAATAAATAAATCAAATAAAATAATAATAATTTTCAAATAAAATAAAATTATTCAAATAGAATTAAAATTTCAAAATTTTTTTAATTGAAAGTTCTGCAAGAAGAATTAAACGAACATCGAAAATTTAATTTAATAAATTAAAAAGTATTTTTTAGCACTTTTTATTATTTGAACTTGAAAGTCTTTAATTGCTTGCAATGTTAAATCCTTGAAAACCACAATTGCTACTTACTCAGCTAATAATAATAATATCTCTTGATTCGCTAATAAATAAATAAACAAGTACACAAAAATCCCCTCAAACAACTTGTCAGACGTCGCGTCATCATCACATATCGACATATCGTGTAAATATTACTCACGCTCGAAGCCTCATCGTCATCGCATACAGGTGCAAAAAAAAATATCTACCGGTTTTTTTTTTCGTTGTTGCAAATTAATTTTTCAAGTTCATGTACAAACAACCTGTTCGATCATATTTTTTTTTTCGTGCGTTCGTTTATTTATTATTAATGGTAGCTGATGGCGGCATTTATGTTTGATGATGAACTTACTTGAGCGTTCAATGAGGCGCGATATTGATGTAATCGAGTGTGTGATGATGCCATGCCTGAGATACCTACCGTTGGATGATTAATACCCAAAAAACGAGGCAAAAAAGGCTTAATTGTGTTCAGATGATGGTTTTTACGATAAATCTTCCGGTTATGATCACACGTCACAAGTCGCTTTTTTGTTAAAACTGATAAACTTTGACTTTTTTTTATTGAAAAAAAAAAAAAAACTTTAATCAGTTTGAACGAAAATAAAGTTACACGTGTGTGCGGGATTTAACTCTCATCTCGTTGTTTGTCGTCGTCGTCGTCGTGTTTCGCTCTCAGATGACATTTTATTTTATTTTATTTCAGTTTTACACAAAAGTAAGTGGTGTGTAATAAAACTCAGCACAAAAAAAAACGAACGAAGCAAAAATGTGAATGCAATAAAATAAAATTTTATGCTCCAGACACTTGGCTGTGATTCAATATTATGTTTTTAAACGTTGTAAATCATGGTATTTTAGTCTCTCTCTTGTTTTTTTATGCGCTATCATTCATTATGTGTCGCGCAATGTTCTAGTTGTGACATTAAAAAGTTGCATGTCATGCGACGACAAGTGTTTTTTGTAATTATTTTCTATTACGGGCGCGGAAAATTATGGAATTTCCCTTTTTTTCACCTGAAAGGAAGAATATTTACTTGTCACTCGAGTGTCATTTACTTCAAAAAATTCTGTTGTGTCATCTGAAAGTAATTTTCATATCATAAATATTTTTTTTTCATTCTTATGAGTTGTATCAAAATGTGAAAAAAAATAATAATTAATTTAAAAAAAAATATAAAATAATTTTTAAGTTAATTATTTTTTAACGAATTAATTTAAATTATTTTAAATGTTAAAAAATTAAATTTATATTTTAAAAAAATTTTATAAATAATTTTTAAAAATTATTTTTTTTTTAATTTTTAATTAAAAAAAAATTAATTTTAATTATAATTAATTTATATAATTAATTTTTTTTTAAAAATTTTTTTTAAAAGTTAAAAATAATAAAAATTTATTTTTTTTTTAATTAAAAATTTATAAAAATTAATTTTTAATTATCATAATTTAAATTTATTTATTTATTTTAAAAAATTTTAATAAATAATTTTTCAATTATTTAAATAAAAAAAATTAAAATTGATTTTAATAATTTAAAATATAATTAAAAAATTTTTAATTTAAAAAAATAAAATTGTTAAAAAAATTCATTTATAATTTAATTTAAAATAATTATAATTTTAATTAAATTTATTTATTAATTAAATAAAATATTGAAATAAATTTTTAATTAATAAATTTTATTTTTAAAAAAATATTTTTAATTAATTTTTAGGCTTTATTTTTTTTTAATAATTAAAAAAAAATTTCTCGTAATTTTTTGTAAATTTTATTGGCTTGACTTAAATTAATTAAAATAGATTTTAATTATCTGAAAAGTCATCTTAAAAAATTACTTACGAGAAAAATTTTAGAAAATGAGGTAAAAATACGAAGAAACGACCTCACACCAAACTAATTAACTTAATTTAATTTCATTCCAAGGAGAGAAAGAGAAACACGAAAGCGACAGTTATTACCTGAGTTTTTTTTCTTCTTCGGTGTCTGACTAACATTTTTTTTTGCCTTCATTGTAAATGAATTATCCCAATTACAATTATCATTTTCGAGAAACGAAGAGAAATGTCCAAAGGATTAACGAACAAGAAATGTCCCTTTTTGTTTTTCTTACTAATCTTTAATGTTAATCAAAATTACAATTCTCATTTTGTGTGAAAGAAAAGAAAAAATTGTTATCTCTTTAAAAACGGATTTCTGGCATAAATTCAAGCATGGTCAGATGTCTTTTTGTCGTGTGTTGAACTTTATAATCTCTCGACTTTTTTTTACAACTTTTTCTTCCAACTTTCTTTATCACGATTTTTTCTCATATTTTTTTTATGAATTAATAATTAAACAAAGTGACTTATTTACTACTGAAAAAAAAAAGAATTTCTAACAGGAGTCCAATGTTTTTTTCATACTTTTAGCTTAATTAGAAAGAGAGCGGAAAAAAATGTAAAAAGTGCGAGTGAGACAGAGAGACAAGAAAGTTAATTAACTATCTCAATGATGCATAAGATGTTATCCTTTAGGGGAGATTGGTTGCGTAAACAAGCAATAGCCACATTATTAGTTCGCTTTTAAATAAATAAATAAAAGCATGGAGATAAAGAAAAAAACTTTCAGTTGAAATGTTTTTGTGGAGAGGAAAAGATTATGAGATAATCATTAAATAATGAGGGAAGTTAGGGCATAGTGGTTATGGCGAGTGTTTTTTTTTTTTTTTTTTTTTTTTTTTGTTTTTGAATAAAATGAGGAATTTATTAAAATACGCAAAAATTACCAAGAATGGATTTGACGAAGGAAATGATCTGAATATAGTTTGAAAATATTTTTTGTTTAATTTAAATTTAAATTTAAATTAATTTTTTAATTAATTTTATTTAAAATAAAATTGAACAAAATAAAATTAAAATAATATTTATTTAATTAAATTAATTAATTATTTTTAATTAAAAATCAATCAATATTTTTTAATTAAATTATTTTTAAATTACTAATTTTCATTAAATTAATCAAAAATATTTATTAAAAAATAAAAAAAAAATTAAAATTAAAAAAATGTTAAAATTAAAAAAAAAAATAAATAATTTTCTTTTTACACATTTTGTGATGATTTTTAGGCTTATATGTTTAATCGAGACAAATTGGAATTTTTAATTTTAATGATAATTGAATAAAAATGGCTTAAAAATTAAAATTAAATTAATTCAAAAAACAAAAAAAAAAAATAAATAAATAAAATGATTAAAAAAATATTTATTCAAAAATAAAAAAATAGAAATTAAAAAAAAATATTTTAAAAAATAAATTTAATTTTTTTCACATGTAGATAAATTGGAAATTTTGGCCAAATAATAATGGCTTAAATTATTTCATAAAAAAATAAATTAAATAAATAAATAAAAAAATAATAAAAATAAAATGCTTCAAATAATTTCTAAAGTTAAAAAATTTTTTTTAATATAAAAAAATTAAAGCTAAATTTTTATCAAAAATCATGTTCTCTCAAGTCAATTTGTAACCTAAAAAAATTTTCTACTGAAACATGAAACGAAGATTAATTAGGTCACAAAATACTTCTCCCTCCTTATTTTCCATTGAAATCTAATTAAACCATTTTTTCGCATAATTACTCTGAGCAAAAAAAAAAACTTGTATCATCACACAAAACAAACAATAGCTCAAAAATGTTTACTTAATTAATTATTTTTTTTCTTCCTTTCTCTTTCCAGCTTGCACATCGTCGTCATCATCATCACGAAATGCTCCGTAATTGCGGTTTCCTCAGAAAAAAAAATAACGTCGCGTCGTCGCTTTTCCTCCCTTTTTATCCTAAAAATAATAAGAAATAACAAGAAAAACGAAGAGGAGAAAAAAATTAAACAGATATAAATTTTTCCTTTTATCCGCTTACTTTGGATAATTTAATCAGATTATTATATTTAGCAAATTTTCGTTGCTCTAAACGTTCGCATGTCATGTTTCTCCTACTTTCGAACAAAAAAAAAATATTTTGATCAATAATTCCTCTCACGACTTGCTTACTTACTGTTGACAGTCACATGCAAATGAGCAAGAAATGTACGTTCGTTGCATGAAAAACAGCAAAAAAGAGCTTTATTTTCGAACTATTTAAATTTTTTGTCGTTGTCATAAATTCTAAATAAAAAATTTCTTTCACCGCATTTTTTGGTTTTTGTGTGACGAAATAACTCGGGGATCATAAAATATCATTTTTTTCTCAGATGCTCAAATAATAATGTGATAATAATTATGTTGTTCCCCAAAGCCGAATAAATCTTAATTTAGTTTAGTTTTATGATTATTATGAATATTTATCTCTATAGGAAGGAATTTCATAAGAAAACTTTATTTATTATGAACAATTATTTTTTTAACGATGCCTCAAAACGCGCAGTTTAAAAAGATAGAAGGAAAAATTTATTTTATTTTTTTTTTCAAGATCAAACGAGATATGATTTCAAGCTGAATTCGACGAACAAATGAAATAAGGGACAAGAAAAAAAAAATAAAAAAAAAATCAATAGAATTGTGAAAAAAAAAATAAAAAAAGCGGAGCATAGAAGAAAAAAAAGGTAAAAATGTGCTCCAAAAAATACAACGAAACCTTAAACGACGAGGTGCGATGGACTAGAAGTAAAACAGATAATTTCAACGGTGCGCAACCAACTGTTACCAGCATCATTGTCAAACGACAAAACCGTCATCAATCACCCTCCTCCTCATGCTCCTTCGTCGACAACGATGACTCCGCCATGCAAAAAAGCAACTGCAAAAATTTCATTAGTGCAAGCAGCAACAAAAAAGAATGGTTGTCATCGTCACTGCAACACCTACTACTGCGGAACATAAATAAAAATAAATCAATTTTATATCAATTTATTGTGTTATATCTAGTGTTAAATATAATCTGTAACAATTTGCTACTAACCACATTGTTGCCATGCGTTCGTGCCGACGAATTTATGGATGCGCCAGGTGCCAGAGGTCATTACACGCCAACGTGGGCCGTGCATATTCCGGGAGGCGATCATGTTGCCCAACAAGTTGCCGACGATCATGGATATGTTCTACTTGGAAAGGTAAGAAAAAAATTTTTTATTAAAATTTTTATTTTTTTTTTGTCAGAAAGTCATTGAATTGCAATTGAATTAAACAATCGCGCATGAAAAACAATAATTAGCAGTTTTGTGATGCGCGATTCATCAAACGAAACGTGCTTATTGAATAATAATATTTCGCAATATTCCTTTGATCAATTTTCATAAACATTTTGAGTTCCGAGAATTTATCGTTCGTCGTTTGAATTAAATAATTTTTTGTTTTGAAAAAAAAATGAAAGTAGATGATTCATTTTTATTATTTTTTAGTTAGCGTTAAAAAAATGAAGCGCTCAGCTGTTGTCACATTTGTGTTTAATGATTTTATCTGCATTATTGACTGTGAAAAATTTGTGTTTCGTAAATTAAATTTTAAAAAATTTTGATAAAAAAAAAATAAAAAAAAAAAAAAAAAAAAAATAAATAAATAAAAAAAAAAAATAAAAAAAAATAATAATAATAAATAAATAAATAATAAAATAAATAAAAAATAAATAAAAATAAAAATAAAAAAAAATTTTTAAATATTTAAAAAAATAAATAAATGAATAAAAAAATAAAATATAAAAAAAAACTGATTGTTTTTTTATTCAAAAAAAAAAAAAAAAATAAAATAAATAAATTACATTATAAAAAATTTAAAAAAAATATGGTAAATAAATAAAATGAAAATTTTGGAAAATAAATTAAGGAATTACAAAATAAAAAATTAATAAAAAAAAAAAAAAAAAGCTTGATTTTTTGAAAATTTTTTTTCTTCAATATAAGAAAAGACAAAAATTAAAAAATATTTTTTTTAAACTGATTTAAACAAAAATTTAATATTTAAAAAATTCATGATAAAATTTAAAACATTTTTTTTAAATATTAAATTTTTGTTTAAATCTCTTTAAAAAAATATTTGTTAAATTATGTCTTTGTTAATTTATTTTAAATTTTATCTTGAATTTAATTTTTTTTAATATTAAAATATTTGATGGATAAATTTTTATAAAATAAATAACAAAATTATTTTTTAAAAATTTTTTGTTATCTAAATGATATTATTTTTTTCAAATTTTTATTTCATTAAATATGAAAGTAAATCCCAATGAGCAAAATAACATTATTAAAAATGTCAACTGGGTTAAAAAATTTTTTTCGCGCTAAAAATGATCTTTACAATGAAGATAACCTTAAAATCGAAGAAATCAAATTAATATTTTTTTTTAAAGAAAATTATTTATTTTAAAAATTATTTAAAAAAAAAAATCAAAATATAGAAATTAATCCAAAGTTTAAAAAATTGATAAAAAAAATTAAATTTCCAATTTTTTTGTAAATTTTTCAACCTGTGAGAAACAAATCTTCCTCATTATCCCATTAAATCGACAACAATAAACAAAATTTACGTCAGGTGCTGTTGAGATGGTCATCAATAACAAACAAATGAGCAAATCCTTCTCTCGAGAGAATAGAAAAAAAACTCATAGAAAGTAAATAAATAAAATGCAAAATTTCCTCTCGGGCTCATATTAATTGACAAAAAGCGAAAAAAAAATCTCCCGGGGGTCCTTCAACTTCCTTCCTATTTTTTCTCTTTTTGAAACGGAAAAGAAGCTTGATTACAACGGCAGCCAACTTTTTTTTTTGCATCTTCTTACTGCCTTTCTTATTTCAGGCACGTTTCTACTTGCTTTTACCTCCTGATCGGTATTCCTTACACTTTTTGTCAATAGAAAAAAAAATACTGAAAGAGAGACGAGGTAAAAAAAAAATGTAAATTGCATCGAGGAATAGTAGCTTACTGCTTATAAAATAACAATTTATGCCCTTTTTTGCATCCATTATGCAAATTTAGTTGCAGTGCGTCAGAGTTGGTGCATTTTTAAAGTGTTCTTCTCGTGTTTTGGACTGTTTTTTTTATCGTACCTTTCCAAGAAAACGGAGTTCTGGACAGATTTGAATCGCTTTTCTTGATCATTATTTACGAGTGTGAAAGGTTTCTGTTGATACGGAATTCAATTGAATTTACTTTTTTCCTTGTTATAGGATGAAATTAAGCATAAAATAGAGAAAAAAAAAGAGAATGTTATTTATAAACCGGTATTGGGTTGCATTGCTGCCTGTCATAGCTAACAGCGAACTACATTAACGTCACTTACGACAACGAACAAGCTACAAGACAAATGAACGAACCACACCTATATTCAGAGATTGAGTTTTGATATGCAAATGTGATAGTAGAGCACACAAGAAGGACTCTGTTGTCTATTATTATTATCGTCATACACACGGATCTACGTGCCGCTTGGTGTCGAGCTGCGCACGAGGAATGTGAAAGAGAATTTAGATGAAAAATGTTTTGATATTGTGATAGACAATATAAGAGACAATTTATCGTCTCCCATGGAAATAACTCTGTCGTCGTGACATGGGACGACATTTTAAAGGTGATAACTTTTAAAGCCAAAACAAAAAATTTTTTGAGGTTATTTAAAGAATTTTAAATTTTAAGATATTATAGATAAAACATTTTTTTTGGTATATTTAAAAAATTATCAGCTTTTAACTTATTTTATTAGAGCTGAAAGTATTAAATAACAAAAATTTGATGAAAAAATTATTATTTATGATCTGTTTCGATCAAATTCGTAAAATCCCAATGAGCAAGGAAGTATGAAGTCAAATGTTCATTGGGTTTTTAAAGATTTTTGCGCCAAAATTCTTTTCTTATTTTACAAATTTTACATTTTTATAAAATTTATATTTTTATATTAAAATTTATCATGTAAATTTTTTAATTTATTGCTCATTGGGACTCCTAACTCAAAATTATCAAATCTCAATATCATTTAACGAGATATTGGCGCCAAAACTGAATTTAAAGCGAAAATAATTTTTTTGTGATCAAATTAGCAAGATCTTTGCTCAGTGAGATCTAAAACTTCAATTTTGATCAGCTGATTGCTTAAATGCTCACTGGGATGCTGTCAATTTTCGCGCCAAAATTGAAATGGCAAACAAATGATAATAAACTCCACAAATGTAACCAAAACTCATTTAAAATAATAATTCAATGTCACAAAACGACATTTTAAAGTTGATAGATAGCTCTCAAACCAAAACCAAAGATTTTAATCAAATAATTAAAGTGAAAGGTTGACAGAAAATTGAAAAGTACCATCAATCTGTTTGGTTTTGCCCTTTTCTCAAAGTTTTTGAGTCAATATTGTATAGCCATTAATTAATCAAAACTCGTAATATCGAGGGTTTTAGAAAACTGACCTAAATAGACAAACTTTTCTCATTTATCTGTACCACAAATATTCTCTTCAGACTGATGCAAATAAACAATGACACGTATAGAGCCATAAAACCCATATGGAAAATCCAATAAATTATTCAATTTAAATTAATAAACTTGTAACGAGATTAAAAGATGCAAATCTCCCCTAAAATGCAACAATGTGCTGCAATTGAACAAAACCGCAAACACTTGAGTGAATCTCCCCATGATGGATGTGAACTTGATACCACTTTGCGACATGAAAAAGGGTTGTCACACGTAACTTTAAGCACATTGTTCGTCATGTTTGTAACAAAAGTATCGATTACAACTCGAACGAAGGAAAAAAACGAAAAAAAAACACGTTTTGTTAAAATAGGGATTTAGAACACGATAACACGTAACGCTATTAAATTGCTTCTTTTAATAAAAATTGGTTGGTTATTGCTCACAATAAACATGCGGCACGGTATTTGCGAAGCAGGAGGCGCTATAATGTGTTCCGGATCGCATAAAATATACAACAACGAAAAAAACACCTGTTGAAACATACATTTTGCGATAAACCAGGTACATACGACAATGATGAAAAAAAAATAATAATAATATAAATAAACAGCGAATAGATAATTTTGTGTCAGGTGTTTACAAAATATTATGTGTATGTGTGTTTAATAAATAACAATAAGGCAATATGGTGTTTATTGCATGAATGAACAAATGACGATTTCGTGGCGTATCGATTTCGTAAATGTTTGTCTTTGTTGCAGAGTTTTTATTATTTTGAACGGGAAATGAAAAATTTTTATTTTTTGAAATTCTAAAAAAATAATTTTGTTAAAAATTTAATTAAAATAAATATTATATTTTATTAAAAAATAATTTTATTTTTTTTTCAAATATTTTTAAATAAAAAATATTTAATGATTAAATTAATTAATTAAAAAATATTTATTTTTTTTGACATGAAATTAATAGGTATATTTTTTTTTAAATTTTAATAAAATTAAATAATTTTTATTTATTTAATTAATTTTATTAAAATTAATAGAAAATGTATTAAAAATCCGTAAATTGAAAAATTCAAAAATAAAAATATATTTTAGTTAAAATTTATTATCTTTTAATTATCTTAATATTTTTTTTAATTTTATTAAAAAATTAATTAAAATTAAAAAAAAATTTTTTTTTTAAATATTTTAAAAATAAAAAAAAAATATTCAAATTGAAAATTTAACAAAAATTTTTAAATTTATTATTTTAAAATTAAAAAATTGTACAAAAAATAATAATATTTTTTTTTATTTAAAACTTGAAAAAAATGCGGCTGAATTAAAAAAATATAAACTGTCAAGAAAGCAACATTTTTGTCACTTTATCATTCACGAATCGTTAATTCTTGACATTTTATCGTCTCATCTCGTCTAGCCTAAAAAAAAAGTACGAAACGAATCACATAAACAAGGAAAAAGTTCACGACACAAAGTAATCACGGAACATAACCCGTTAAATGTGCGAAAAAAAAGAACAAGAAAAGAAATTTATCCCTCGTTCATATTACTTTTTCATTTAAACTTTTATTTTCTTGATATTTTCTCGAAAACTTCTTCGAAGAGGAACAAAGGCACGTACAAAAAGTGTCTGGAGAACGGAAAAAAAGTTACGTTTCGCAACAAAATAGCACAAAAACAAGACAAAACGAGGATAACAAGATGTGCTGCAATAAAACTCTGAGGATTCGTTAAATACGTTGCATTCGTTTCAATTAAATTGCATAACATATTGTTTTTATCCGTTTCTGTCCTTCTTCGCTTTAACGAACAAAACGTGAGAAATTGCTCGTATCGATGATCTGATTGGCGAAAGGAAGAATTTTTTAAGAAATTATCTTGAAATTCGCACCTTTCAAGATAACTTCTTATAAAAATTATTCCTTTCGCCAATTTAGAGCATCGATATTCACACAATTAATGTCATTCAGTCGTTCAATTAAAAATTCCGTGAAGGCAAAAATCCTTTCCTTTTTTTCAAAAGCGATTAATGGGCAATTTACTGCAATGAATGCGAACAACGACAAACTATTAATATCATCCTCTCTTGAAAATCGCAGCATTTTTCTCACAATAGGCGGTCTACTCGTGTTACTCAGGCATGAACGGCGCTGCGTGAAAAAAGGGATTTTTTTTTCCGTAAGAGGATCGACGAGGAGAAAAAATGAATGGAAATTGAGTAGGAAGATGGAAAAAATAATGAAATGAATGGCAAAACTGATTTCAAGTTGATTTTTTAACGTGAAGTTGCAGTAATTGAAATGACGTTAAAAAATTTCTTGGAATCGTTATCTCTCGTCATAAATCGTTTCAAGGGAAAAATTTAGCATGCAAAATTGTTTAATAAAATTTAAATGAATTTTTTTTGCAGTAAAAATGATTCACTCAAGTACTAAAAAGTGCACTTTTGTCACATTTTACGAGGCGAAATAATTCATGACTCGTCTTATCTTATCAGTTTCTGACATTTTTTGACGTGTTTTGTGCTGATAATGATAGAAAATAATGAAAAAATCGATTTTATTGACGTTGAAGGTACATTAGACACAAAAAAAAACAGTTCGAACTATTTAAAAACTTGCCGTGGTTATCAAGTTCATTAAGTCCATTAGTTGGAATCAAACTGTTTACATGCTAAATTGATGCGATGAGGCTGTTACAAATGTTGAAAATGTTTTTTTGTGACTCAAAATAATTTTTAAGAAGAAAAAATTCTAAAAATTGGTTTCAAAAATTCAAAATTTTAATTATTATTTTAATTTTTTAAAAATTATTTTAAATTTAATTATTATTTTTTGTAAATTTTCTGTAAAAAATATAAAATATTCAAAAAAAAATCATAAAAAATTTATTTTAATTTTTTTAGGTACATTAATTTTAAATCTTTTTTTTTATTTATATTTTTAATAAATTTTAATTTCTAAATTTTTATAAAAAAAATTATAAATATTTTTAGAAATTTATTGTATACCAAATTTTGCTTTTTAAATATTTTAATATTTTTTTTTAAATTTGTTCACATGATGCTGAAAATTAAAAAGAAAATAAAAGAACAAAATTCAAAAATTTTTACCAAAAATATTTAAATTAAAAATAAATTTTAATTAAAATTTTAATTTCTTTATTTATTTTAATTAAATTTAAATAAAAAATAAATTTTAATTAAAATTTTATTTTTGTTAATTTATTTTAATTAAAAATAAAACTAATTTTTTTTTTACTAATTTTTTTTTCAAATTTATTTCGAAAAACAAGATTTTTAAAAAAATAATAATTTTTTAATGTTTTAATAATTTTTTTAAAAATTTTTTTTTTTTAATTTTTAAAAATTTATTTGTAAAAAAATATATTAAAATTTTAATTTTTTTAATTTTTCTACATTAAATATTTACTAAAATTTATCAAGTAAAAAAAATTAAGAAAAAATTTAAAATATTTTCAACTATTGTAACAGCCTAATTCGACTAAAACATTGACGCACAAGACAAATTTTCCCTCAAATGGTCGAATAACAAATTAATCGTTGGACAGAAAGAAGCTCGCTCACCCAAAAAATTACACGCATCAATAGTTCAAAGTAGCCTTCGAGGTAAATGTACGCAAAACGTGGCGTTACATTATTGATAGAGTGTGATTAAGAGTCCGCCATTCACACAAACAAGCAAAAAAAAACAAAGTTTGTGTTTGATTATCTCTTTAATTGTCTTGTTTGCCGAGTTTAAGTGGCTGGCTAAAGAAATTCAATTAAGGCGATTTTTTCTGCGTTGACCTTGAAGAGAGTGAGAAGCAATTTTTTCCTTTATTACACACAATTTATCACATTTATTGCCGGAAAATTCCGAAGCTGAGCATTAAGACAAAGATAAATATTATTAGAAAGCATGAAAAAAAGTAAAATAAAACAATTTACCATGAAATTGGATTGAGATACTTTTTCGTGTTTGTCTCAAAGTCTTTTTGATGTCTTTGTCGCTCTTTGCGTGAAATAAAATTTTTAAAAGTACAAAACAATTGCAAAAATCATGAATTGCACAGACACAATGAAACGTTAGAATTGTATAAAAAAAATTATAAATCAAATTTATTGGAGCATGATTTCTGTTGCTTTTAACATTCATTTGTAACTTAACAAGGTTTACAATCGGAGAAACAAAAAAAAAATACATTTCCAATAAGTACAACAAGAAATATTGACAAGGTCAGTAATTACTGCCCCTTTCGAAGACGTGTGGTTTGGTTTGATACGTCGGAGTTAATATATAAAATAAATATACAGGGCGTTCTAATAATTTTTTACTCTGAAAATTTTATGAGGAGTACAAATTTGTGAAATGAGGTGTACAAAAATGTGAAAAATTTGTTGATATGAGCTGAAATAAAAATTTTACACAAGAAAATGTTTCAAATGCTTAATCAATTTCAATGCTTAAAAGTAATTAAAATATGAGGAGTACAAATTAAATAATTAATTTTTTAAATTAAAAAATTATTAAATTTTGAGGAGTACAAAATTGTGAAAATAAAATTGTGATTTTTTTTTGTTTATAAGATGAAATATTAAAAAAAAATATTAACAAAAATTAAAGTAAATTTCAAAAATAAAATAAATAATTTAAAAATATTATTCAAATAAAATTTTTCTAAATTTTTGAATATTTGAAAATTAAAAAAATTATGAGGAGTACAAAAATGTAAAATAAATTGTAAGAAAATTGTCTATCAAAACAATTTAGATTCAGTAAATCAAAAAAGTTTAAAAAATTATTTAATTTTTAAAGATTTTTATACAAAAAATAGTTAATCCAATTATGAGGAGTACGAAATTGTGAAACTGAGTTACATATATATAAATGTAAAAATTCTTTCTAAAATTAAATAAAAAAAATTTAAGTGTCTATGGTTCAAGAATATTCTTTAAAATAAACTTTCAAATCGTAAAAAATTCCTCTAAGCTAACAGTATAAAACTTTGAGGAGTACAGAAATGTAAAAAATTCTTAATTTTGATATTTTACAATTTTTTTACGTAAAAGTTTTATAGAAAATATTTTTTAATTAAATAAAAAAAAAATAAATTTTTATTTAATTTTGAAAAATTAATTAAAAAACTTAAATAAATTCGAAAAAAAAATATTAAGGAGAATTAAATAGACTTCCCTGTACGTTGGTTTCAAACCAATTGAATTGCGGTTTTGTTATATTTTATTACTATTGCTTTATATAAAATAAAGCGTAAAGAAAAATAAAGTGATTTGATTAAAAAACATATCAAGCAGAACTGCAAAACAATTGTCTTTATTCGAAAACTTCGGGGCATTTATTACCCACACACGCATGCACACACACTCGCATTCAACTGTCTAACAAATCAATTAAAAAAAGCCGAACAAACTTTTCTGCTCCGAATTTCGTTTCCTACTTTGGTCAACATCATCCGCACAAAACTTCCATATGGGGACTTGCTAACACAAAACGGTCCATTATGGCGCGTGTGTGTGCGTAAGATACGAAATTTAGTGCTCAATTTAGATAACATGACTCTACGATTTTTTGATTATTATGTGTTATATCGACGAAAGAGCAGTGGCAGCAAAAAAATAAACTGTAATAAAAATAAACTGGTTAACTAAATTGAAAGGTCAAAATGTCAAGCATTTTTTATTGTTTTGTGGCGGCAACATTTTTTTTCTCTCTTTCTTCGTAATTTAAGACGATTGTTCGTTCATTAGGGACTTTCAGTCTTCATCAAACAAGATTTCGTGGAAATTTATTTTTATTTTTTTTTCTGAGATCTTCGCATGTGCGAAAGTCATTCAGAATTAAGTGCGAAGCAAAGTTTTGCAGCAAAAGCACTTAAATGATTTATTTAGTAGAACAAAAAAAAAATATTTCGAAATATTAATACAATCAGACGAAAGGAGTAGAGTTGATAAAAGTTTTGCCAACAATAATGTTATAAAATAAAATAAACTTTGTGTTTTTCTTGTAAATGTCAACTGCTTCGTAAAAATTCGAGAAGAGAAGAGAGACATTTATAGACAAGAAGACTAAATAAGAGATGAGAAAAGTGGGCCAACGACATGAGAAGAGACTGTGTTTAAAGTTTTTTATTGAATTTTTCTCATTACACACACTTTTTACCTTTTGAGAAATTTTTGAGAGTGAAATTGAATCATGGTGAAGTTGATCTTTTTGTGAAAAGTTGATATTTTTTTCAAGGGCTGTTAAAGAATTTTTAAAGTATTTTTTTTATTACAGTTATTGATGAAAATTTTTTAAAATTCGATATTTATTATTTTTCTAAAATAAAAAAAAAATTTAAATATGTTTTGTCTAAATTTGGAAGTTAAAGTCAAAAATAAATAATTTATTATTTTTTTAAAAAATAATTAATTAAAATTAAATTCTTTAATAAATATAAATAATAAATAATAATTAATAATAAATTTTTAATTATTTAAATTTAAAAATTTTAAGTTAAATTAATTAAATAAAAATTTTTAATAATTTAATTTATTTAATAAATTGAAAATTTTAATTTTTAATTAAATTAAATTAAATAAATTTTAATTTTTTTTTGATTAATTAAATATTGTTTTTTTTTAATGAAATTTGAAAAAAAAAAATTTAAAAAAATTAAATTTGAAAATTTATATTATTTAAAAATTTTAAATATTATTTTTTTTAAATGAAATTTAAAAATTATTTTTTTTTTTTAATTTGAAATTTTTTTATTAAAAAATATTTTTTAAAATTAAATTTAAATTTAAATTAATTTTTTTTTTAAATAATTTTTTAATTTAAAATATTTTAATTTTAATAAATTAAAAAATATTTTAAAATAATTTAAAAAAAAAATTAAAATAAAAATATCGTTAAATAATTTAAAATTTAATAAAAATATTAATTAAATTAAATTAATATTAATAATTTAAAAATTATTTATTTATTTTAAAAAATTTATCTATAAATTTATTTAATTAAAAAAAAAATAAAATAAATATTACAAAACAAAAATTCTTCACAAAACTCAATTTCAGATTCGTCACAGATATCAGAAACATTTTTTTTATTATTTATTTATTTTTTTTTTGAAAGGAATATTCATGTACCTCCGCGTTAGGCAATCAAAACCATCAAAATATTCCTTATAAGTTACCTTAAAAATATTCATGAGAGACTAATAAAAAATTATTGCTTATCTTTGTCATCTCTCAAAAAATAATAAAAAAAATGTTCGAAGACTCGTGAATCAAAACGTGACGGAAGGTGTGCTTACGTTGTTTATTATTAATGCCAAACTCCCGACTGTCTAACTTACATAACTGCTATTTTTAAATGTTATTTTATTGTTGTTTCTTATTAAACATCGACAAACAGTTAAATGCCAATTTTTATGAAATATGAAAGGCACATTGTCGAGATCAATAAATTTCTCAATATTTACATGAAACTGGGATTGCTGCGAGACGCCCCCTTTTTTGTGTGTAAAACGTCGGATGATCTAGTGACCTTTTAATTCGGCATTTAAATTTGCACCAAATCATCCTAAATACCACATAAATCTATATTTATTTTTTGTGTCTGGCTCGAAAGTGAGAACGATGCACCGAGCACAGAAAAAAATGAGATAAATTTATTTAGAAACATAGTTTGCCTCTAATTCCCTGATCATGGACCGAATATTGAAGAGGGTTCGGAAAAATTTTTTTGTCGATAAAAATAGAAGGCGAAAGATGTTTTCAACCCTTGTCTGTTGGCAGCTGTTGAAATACCTCAGACAACATCAGAAAAGCAGCAAAAAATGAGTAAATTGCAAGGTTAACAGACGACGTCGTTCTCTCTGCCTCGAAAAATAAGCCAATTTACTCGTGCGCTTCTTTTTCTCTCCCGTTGCAACGTCTCGCATGTGAAAAATGTGCAAGGTAAATGTTTGAAGATGTCTTTCTCGGGGAATATTTTGATGTATATTTTTACGGCATACCCGACATAAATTTCATTCAACTCGAGAAATTATTATTTTTATAAACATTCGTGATGCACTTATGCGAGGGAATTGTGACAAACATGCACGAAAAGGTGAAAAGTGACACTCAAATAGACAGGAGTACATTTAAATGTTTCATTCTCATCTCTGAGTCGTTCCATATCTCTCTTATGCAAGTTCAAGTAAATATGATGCAAAAATGTTTGCAAGTTTTTATTTTTTGTTACCTGTCGCATTATGAGTATTGAATAAATAATAAAATTGTGTGAGAATGTTCGAGATGACAACAGAGAAACTTTCGAGTCAATTTAAATTCCAAGTCCAAAGTTTCGGAGAATGAGTTAGAGAATGACTTTCAAGTTATGAGAAGATTTCCTGTTTGAGCGCAGAGGAAAAACTTATTTTATTTTAATTTGATGGAAATTTTCCTTTATTGAAGAGTTGCTGAGACACAATGACGTTTATGGAGCGTATCAAAAAGTTTACTTTGAAAACAATATTGAGTAAAGGAAAGTTGATTAAAAAACGTGAACAATTAATGTCTTAACTTTTAATTGAATTAAAACAATTATTGAGAGATGGAAAATTTAATTTTCTTAAAGTTTTATTTTTTTTTTACTTTAAATTTTTAATTTTTTTTAATGAAAAATTCAGCTCAAAATAAATAAAAAATTTAATCTTTCGAAAATTTTTTTTTATTAATTTTTTTTTTGAAAATTATTGAAATTAAAAAAAAATATTTTGTTAATAATTTTTAAATTTTTTTAAAATTTAAAAGTTTCAGAAAATTAATTATTCGAAAATGCAAAAAATTATCATATTTTTCAAATTATATGTTTTTTTTATTATTTTGAAAAAAAAAATTAAGTTCAATAATTAATTTAATTGAATAAACTTATTTAATTTTTTTTTCTTTTAAAATTATATTAATTTATTTAAAATTTTTGAAAATGATTAAAATAAATAAAATTTGTTTTAATTTTATTTAAATAATAAAATTGAAATTAATTATTGATATTAAAATAAATTTCTTTGGATTTTTTTAAATTTTATTTTTATAAATTTTTGTGTAGTTTTGTACTTCAATAAAAAAAATTAAATTAAAAATAAATTAATTAACTAAAAAAAAAAAAATAAAAAATGGAAAATATTAAAAAAAAAAAAAAAAATTTAAAAATTTTTTAAAATATTTTTTAAATATTTTTTCAATTTTACATGATTTTTTTTTTATTATATTTTATTTCTTTTTTTTTGAATTTATTACTTTTTCATTCAAAGATTTAAAAAAATAAAGAAAAAAAAGAAAATAAAATAAATTAAATAGAATAAAAATAAAATTTAGTACTACAATTATTTTTTATGTGAATTTTTCTTTAACTAAAAAAAATGAGTAAATAAAACAAAAATGAATAAATTAATAAAATAAAATAAAATATATTAAAAAAAATAAATTATTAAAAATTACTTTGAAATTTTAATTTTCTGTATAAAATAATCATCAAATATTAATTTTTCGCAATTAATTGACATTTTTTAAAAATTTAATATTCTTCTTTCAAAAAATAAATTCATTAAATTACTTTAAAATTTCATCCAACTAATTTATTCCCATTTAAAAGCGTTTATTGCCTTGCCCCATATTTAAACTTTAACAAATTTTCATCAAAATTAAAGATTTCCCCAAAAAACGCCACAAACAAACACACAAAATTACAGCAAATAATAACCCTTTTAACATTCACTCATTACTTATTTATACGAACATTTGGCTTTAAAAGTATCTACCGGACAACACAATTCAATATTCATGGGAAGAAGAAACGTTTGCCCGTAACATTTTAGCTAAAATTAGATTTTTGTCGGATTTTTGTGTCATTCATTAAATATCGATTTCAAATGAGGACAAAAAATGGGAGGAAATGAAGGAAATTCACCGAAAAAGGGAAAACAGACAGAAAACAATCAGAAAAAAGGTCACAATGTTAAAAGAGGTTAATCATTTATTTTATCGTTATTTTTATATAAATATTGCCTTTACGGTCAAAAATTGTGCGAAATCCGTTTGATTTCACACAGCAAAAGAGAAAAAAAATGGATTTTGTCAAGTGAATAATTAGTCCCTTTTTGTGAAACAAGTGGCATAATAATCCAAAAATTTTTTGGTAACCGGATGTTCGAGAAATTATTTCTCCTATGATTTATTTTAATTGAATCGCTTCCATGGGAACGGTCAAGAAATTGCTCGACATCAACTACAGCTGCGACAAATACACGTGTAACAATATATTATTTTAAATCATATTAAATGTCGTCCCATTTTTCCATCTTTTTCTGCTGAAATTCGCTCAAATTGTCATGAAAAAAGACCTTTTTCGAGGCACATCATGGAAAAAGTGTCTCCTTTTATGTCTTCTTATCTTTTCTACCTTTCCGCCTTATCTTAATCAAAAACTTGTCTTTCGCACTGCCGAGGAAAGAAGCAATCCCTTCCTCATATTACCTGACAAGAATATTAATGTTTAATAATATAAATCAAGAATCTCCTTTTCTCTCGTTTTTTTTTTATTTTCTCCGCTGTGTCTCTCTAAAGTGCTTCACTTAATAAAATGAAATAAAATAAAATTTAAACTCATATTTGTTGGACCATTTTTTTGATGAAATGTGAGCCGAGCACATAAAAAAAGGGAATTTAATGGAAAAAGGACATCGTTAAGGCAATTTTAGTTACTCCGGGGAGCCCCATGATTTTTTTACGGAATTTTTCTTTATTGATGCCAAAAACAGAACTTTAAATATTGATTGAGAATTTTTTTTCCTGAAAGTTGCGGAAAAATAAAAAACAAATATTTTTTTCAAGTGCGAATTTCGATAATTTTCATTAAAAAATATTTAAAATTATTTTTATTTTAAATTTAATAATAATATTAAAAAATATTTTAAAAAAATTAAAAATAATTTTTAAATTAATTTGATTAAAATTAAATAAAATAAAAAAAAATAAATTTATTTTAAATTAAAAAATTAATTAATAATATTAATTCTTATTATTAAAAAACAAAATAATAGAATTTTAAATAAATTTATAATTTTTTAAATTTAATTGAATTTTTATTATTTTTTTTAATAAATATTAAGAATTTTTTCCTTTTTTTGATTTTTCAGGAGTTTGCAGGAAAATAAAAATTATTTTTTTAATAAATTTATTTTTTTTTATCAAACTTTTATTAAAATTTTAAAAATTATTTTTTTTTATAAAATTTATAAATAAATAAAAATTTATTTTTAGAAATTTTTTCAAATTTTAATTAAATATTTGATAAAAAAATTAAATTTATTAAAAAAAATAATTTTTATTTTATTTTTTATTTTCCCGCAACTTTCTGAGAAAAATTACAAAAAAAGGAAAAAACAGAAAATTATGCCTTGCGGCATATTTTTCTTTTATGTTCTTACATTGTTCGTCGTCGTCTGATAAAATTCTACAAGAAAAAAAAGTTAAATCTTAATTTGATTATGCAAATGGCTTTTTTCTGGAATAACAGGAGTAGTAGCAAGAAAATTGAAAAGCAAACATCCATCCAGACTTATTCCTGAAAAAAAGCTAAAAAAAATATTGGTAGCTATTTCCGTTGCGTGTTCTTTTGAGCAGCCATAAGAAAACATAAATCGATAAATTTTCCAATAAATTGACGTTGACGGCGTTTCTTTAGTATAAAATGAAATATTTTTCAATAAATATAATTTAAATAAGAAGAAAATGTAATAAAAATGCAAAAAAAAAGACAATTTTTGTTCTATTTTTGCCGTTCGAGCGTGCATAAAAAGCAAAAAAAAAAACGGGAAGTGAGTGAGAATAAAGGATCGAAACAAGAGCAAGCCATTAATACCATTTATGTCGAGAAGGTGACGAAGGGAAAATCGAATAAAAGAAAAACGAGCAAATTTTTACTCCGCAGCACAAATTTGTATCGCTTAAAGAAAAAAGAATCATGGATATTGATTTGAACGACGAAGAAGAAGAGACACACAGAAGACGGATGAATTGATCCATTCATCACGTTTAGCATAGACAAAAAAAAATCAAATTATTTCGAAAATTGAGGAAATTAATGTTTTTAAAAATTGTCTATTCAAATTTTTTTTTAAGAAATTAAATTAGAGAACAAAATGTAGAAAATTTTCGTTTGAAGAAAATTTGAAGAAATTTTAAAGTAAAAAAAAAATTAATGAAAATGATATTTTTTATATTAAACCACGTGACTTATTTAACCACGTGACCTATTAATATCAATATAAATTTTGATTTTTTGTCCCAATGCAAATTTATAATTTTCTTTTTAACTCATTTACCATTTTTTTACTTAAATCGATTTTTAGTTTTTGTTATAAAACTCACTTTTAAATATTTTTTAACCACGTGACCTTCATTTTTATCTGATTTCAACAAATTAAAATAAATTCTGAAATTTTATTTCAGAACATATTTTTATTTTTTATCTTAATTCAGTTTGCAATTTTTTACTCAATTCAAATTTATAATTTTGATCTCAATTAAGTTTTCAAAATTTTTTAACCACGTGACCTATATTTGAATTTTTCTTTAAAATGCAGTATAAAAAACAAACAAATTATTGCCAAAAGATAAATAATTTTTCTTTTATCTCAAATCTTGACTTTTAGTACAAATCACTTCCAACAGAAGAAAAATCTACCGGAAATTTATCTTTTCGTACATTAAGATGGATTAACAAAACAAATGTGAAGAGATTAACGAAAGGATATAAAAAATTATAAGCTTGATTTAGAGCCATTTTATTTCATTAGTTTTTAACTCTTCAAGGCAAACTCCAGATAAAATCCCTATTTTTCGCAAAGAGGAAGTAAATAAATAAAAGACGAAGTAATAATAAAAATATGCTCCATCTTCATTACTTCTGAAAAATAAATTAATGAGGTCAGTTAAGTGTTTTTTCTCCTTTTTCGTCTTCTATAAAATCTTCTATAAAATATCACGCAATTACTTGAACGGAACTTTATAATATTTTTTTTGCACTCTAACTGATAATAATGAGCAATAAAAAGGCGAGTCTTGATAAAAATGGAGATAATCTTAGCCAGATCCATTAACGTCGCTTTTTTTTAATAAATGCCGCAAATAAATTTTTTCCTTTTAATTTTCCTCCATGCTGTTTTACGCAGTGAATTTTTTTTCTCTTGTTAATTTGTCAAACGATGAAAATTTTCCGAGAAAAGCTTGAAGCGCAATCATTTGAAAAAGTTTTTTTTTTTTGTAGATCCATTGAAAGTTTGTGTGACAATTCTTCGGGTATTTTGACGCAAAATTATTGTGGCAAAGTAGTGTGAGACAAAACCGCAATTTAAACATTAATCTAATAATGCACACATTTAACTTTATTATGTCACTAATCTACGAAGCAGATGATACTATTTTTCGTATAAACAAGCAAGAGAAAGATACAGGCAAGGCAGGATGTCATTAGAAAAGAGAGTATAATAAAAGTTTTTGTGTCTCTGGAAATCTTCTCTTGCTCTTTAAAATGTATCTGTGACATCAAATTTTACCATTGGCTTTTAAGTTTTTCTGTCTTGTGGCAAGAAAATGGATTATTTTTCATTTTCTTTAAATATAAAGTGAATTTGAGCTTTTTTATAAAGCAAAAATATTAAATTCGTAATTTTCGAAAATACTACATATTGGAAAGGATTGAGCTAGGAAGCTAAAATTTTGTGTGCAAGCTTACTTTAGTAAATAACTAATATGTACCAAATTTCAGCTTGATTGGAGTTCATAAAACCTAATTTTCAGCAACTTTTATATTTTGAGGTTATCTTCAATATTCGTTATTTCAGTTTTTTGGCATTCTTTCTTTAAAATTAGTTTGAAATTATTCTAATTTTACTTTTAGAAGAGATCAAAATTGTCAAAAAGTTTTCTTTAATTCATAAGTTTCTCTTGTTTTAACTCCATAGAGCAACAACACTCCATACAAAAGACATAACCACAAAATTAAGTAGTAAACTTTCACACAGCAATGTAAAGATATTTAGATGTTGAGCAATTTTTTGTGCTCCAGATACATTTTCTTCTCATTCACGGCACTACTTGTACTTTCTTCGAAGACAATAGAAATTCTGTGACAAAAGTTTTTGGTACTACTTCGTAATTGTACTAACCACTGAAAAGCCTTAAATCCAATTATGACTTCTCTCTCGGTACGTCGTCTTCCTTGTTGGATAAATCGCAGACAACACTAACGAGGAAATTCAATTGAATTCCGAAAATATGTGTGACTACCAAGTTTTACCTTTAACGAGAAAAAGTACTTGGGAAGTGCAAAATTCTGTCTAATCCACAGGAATTTGGCAAGAGATGAGTAGAAACTGATGGATAAATAACAAGATTTTAGCTTGAACGTAAATAGAGACAGAAGGAGGACGATAATAAATTAAATTAGAAATTGAACATAAGAGAGAGAGATAAATTTGAGTTTAAATGCTTTGTTTTTGCATTTTATTACAGCTGAGTAGTTCCATGAATATTTACTTAATGATATTAAAATTTATCTCGATTGGATTTTTTTTTGCTTCGAGTACATTTCAAGTACATTCAAAACATGTTAAATTAAATGACTTTCCCACTGCATTAAAGTTTTCTGACCAGTTCGATATGACATTAGAATCAAAAAGTTTTCTCGATGAATATCTTATGTGAGTTGTTCGGCTTGAATTTGAACAAAGTTTGTAACGAAAAAGTAAAAGTTTGGATAAACTTTGTGTTACACTAGTTTTGTGGGAGTTTTCTTAACGATTCATTGGAAAAAGGACATTATAATAATAAACTTTCTGTCTCGATAGAACTTTTAAAAATCGATGTTAATAAAAATTATTTTTTTTCTTTCTATTTTTAGGTAAGCCATTGATTTTAAGACTCAAGCTTTTAAGTAGTAAGTACTTCAGTAATTTATTTATTTAAGAAAAATGTGAGCAGATGTTTTTCGCATTCATTTCCCGGAACATCTTCTAATGCAAATTAAGCCAATTCATTCTGCCAAAATGTCTCTGCGGAAATTTATCCCCCAATAATGTCATACAAGATACGAAGTGATACGAAGGAAATGGAAAATTTTGGCAGGTATATGACAAGCGATATATTTTATATAAGAGGGGAGACATTTTTTTTTTGTCTCAAATGTATCAGATCAGTTTCAACTGTTTTTCCGAGTATTTAGCTTGTCATGTAGCGATATCACGCGGTTGTCATCGCGGTGTCTTATAATTGAATCAAAAAATACGAATAAAACAATAAAAATGTAAGACATAAAAAAAGTTCGATTGAATTTTTATTGATTGTCAATGCAGGGTTGGAAAAATGGCGCCAAAAATATTAAAGATCAGATCTTGAGATCGTTTTTTTTTGTTTTAGATATGATTAAGGTTTTATTAAAAATTTCATTCAACAAAAATTATTTATCTTTCAGATCTCGTAAAATTCGAATTAACTTCTATTCTTTAGATCATTTTTTCTGAGATCTAAAGCCTGATCATGAGTTTTTGAAAAGCATACATATTTGAAAGGATTCAGCTAGCAAGCTGTAATTTTGTGTGTTATTTTATTTTATTAAATAACTAATATATACAAAATTTTAGCTTGATTGGCTTTCAATAATCCTAATTTTCAGCAACTTGTAAGTTTGAGGTTATCTTCAATTTTCGTTATTTGAGTTTTATTACATTTTTTGTTTAAATTGTTGGAAATTATTCTTATTTTACTTTTAAGAGATCAAATTAAAGATTATAATCTTTATTAAAAAATTATTAAACGATCTGTGGTTTTGATCAGCTGATCATTTAAGATCTAATTCCAACCCTGCTTGCCAAAAGCAATTTATCGTAAAAAAATAATTAAAATTCCCTCTGTAAAATTTTGTTTCAATTTCAATAAATTATTTATTCCTCGAACAAATGTAAAAACATACATACCACAATGAACACTTTTTTGTATGTAAAAAATATGATAAAAGGCAAAAACAGAGAGAAAATGGATGGAAGACAAAAATTTTCTTTTATTTTATTACAATGTGTCTCATGTATGTCTTCCTTCTCATATTTCTCCAATAATTTGTTGTAGCAGAAAAAAGTCTGCCTTCGTGTAACAGGATGTCATATGTGATGCCATTGCAATAATAATACACCTTTCTTCCATAATAAAATAGGGAAACGTATGATCTCGTTATTTTTGTGCAAAAAACGAAAGGTATCTCTCGTGTGTAGGCGAATCCTTTTTACAAAGGTACCTTTACTTTATTTTATTATATTTTCTATTTTCTATTGAGCGAAATGTTTGTGCACGAAAGAAGAGCCTCTCTCCTCAGATGTTGTTTTATTTATGGATGTCTTAGAAAAACTTGCAGGAGGAAACGAGAGCTTTGCAAATATTTGATGGTGTTCAGAGAAGAAACAAATTGCATAAAAATAATAATAATAAAATGGAATCAGAATGTGCGTTGCCATAAAACTTAAGATCGTAGACGGAAGAAAATTGATTCAACAAAAGTTCCTATAAGAGGCTTTACGAGCGTTCAAAACCAGAACTTTTCTAATGAAAAAACTTTTGATTTATTTAACGCATAAAAGCATTTTTATGGTAAAATTCATTAAATTTACGTTCAATTTTTACTTCATTCAGAGAAAAATGCTTTTCAGGATCAAATTTTAGAGAAATTTCATGAAAATTTGCCTCTGACGACAAATTTCCCCTTTTGAGTAAAAATCTTTAAAGCCCCAAAATCCCTTTAAGTCTATCAAAAATATTAACTCCATATTTTTTTCCTCCCTTGCAACTTCATTGGATGCTCATTTCATAAAATAATATAGAAAAAAATAACATCTAAAGCAAACAATATTTCCCGTGTGTTTGCATTCCTCTCACAAATTACTTTTTTACGCACCGTAACCGCACAAACGGCTCAAAAAGAGAGAGAGACGACAACTTATTAGACATATTTAATACAAATATTTATATTACTTTCACGTTGCATGTGCACAAAATGGACCAAATTACTTGTAAATATTTTTCGTTTTATATTAAAAGCTGAAGAAAAAAAAAGTAGGGAGAAAATCCGTCTTTTGTTCGGCTTTGTATGGGAATGACATGAAAGAGACACACATGCACAGACGAAAAAAAAATATAAAAAGGGGAACCTTGACTTTACATTCGCCCATTTTTCACACAGAAGACGATAAAGGAGCTCTTACGAGATAAAGTATGGGTTGTGTGAAGAAGAAAAAGAGAGAAGAAAAATCGATATACATTATTATTTAATTTTATTTGCAAGTGCATTGGGGTGAAAATTCATCTATTATATTTATTTATTGCGAATACCAGAAGGAATTCCAAAATGGTCTGACGTTAAAAAAAAAAGAAAAAGGAAAACAAGATTCTGTTACTGAAGAAAATGAAGAAATATGCGGCTTTTCGTTGGTATAGAATATTTTTTTTCACAAATTTTAGACAAATTTCACATTTTTATACTCCTCATAATTCATTAAAATTTTTTTCAACTCAATTTTTTTCAACTCATTTTGTCTCCATAATACTTAAATTTCACATTTTCTTACTCCTCAAAAATAAAAAAAAAATCCAATTTTTTATATATCTTTGAAATTTTTTCCATCAACTCATTTTTGTAATCCTTTCTTCACATTTTTGTAATTCTCAATTGACAATTTCGTACTCCTCATGCCTAGAAAATTTTTTTCATCAGTCATTTTTCGAAGGAATACAAAATTGTTAACTGAGAAATACAAAAATGTGAAGAGAGGAGTACAGAAATGAGTTGATGGAAAAAATTTCGATGATTTATATAAAAAATTGGATTTTTTTTAGTTTTGAGGAGTAAGAAAATGTGAAATTTGAAGAAAAATGTACGAAATGACGAATATTTGTTTATATTTTGATATTTATGTTCAGTTTTTATCAAAATTTTAACATTTATGTACTCCTCATTTCACATTTTGATACTCCTCATAGCTTCAAATTCATTTTAAAGTTATTTTTATCTTTAAAATAACTTCTTTAGCTAATTTTTCTTCGAAATCCGATAAAAAAAGGACGAACTTTTGCACGTGTAAAAAAATTTTCCCTTCATCGATCAATTTGTGCATTTCGCGCGTGGCAAATTAATAAATTTTAATTAATGAACGACTCCAAGAGGTACGCGTTAAATTTAATTTTCGAATCCGCAAGAGAGACGAAGACTTACTGACAGCTTTTATTATTTAATCAAGGTAAAAATTGACGTTTCTCCAAACGAAAAACGTAATTTTCCATGATTTATTGTCGTTTTTTCCTCTTCCATTCATCTCTCATCTCTCGGATTTTCATTCAAAAATTTTACCTTTTTACCGAAAAAACTTGATTTATGGTGTGAAAAAGATATCTTTGTCTTGTCTCTTGTCTTGTCAACAAACAAACACAAACATGCCCGGAGTGAAAAATCATTCTCAACTTCTCACGTTTCTATTTCGGAAACATTTTCTTTTTGTTTCACCAAAAAATTAAATTAATTAAAAAATACGAGCACTCATAAAATTTTAACATCTGTCGACATCTGAGTTTTCCTTCGTAGTTGCGTATTGAATATCATTTATTTGCCGCGTTGAGACGAAAACAAGATGAAAATTCCGAGAGTGCTATTTTTAGAGATGGAAACAACTTTTTTTTTGTTCTTTCTTTCGGAGCAATAAAAATAATCATCATCCATTTGTCAGCACCGTTCGAAAATATGATAAATGTTGACTTTGATGTAGAAATTCAGGGTTCGGAAAAGTCGAACGTGACATGATTAACTTTTTCCGTGGAACATCCGGTCCTGCTTTGTATCACAGAGTAAGCTAAAAGAAAAAGAAAAAAAGATAAATATCGAAAATTGTGTGAAAAAAACGTCTAATTTATGTCTTCATTCATTAAATTTGTGATATTCGAGATTAGTTCAAAAGAATCATTTTTGTGGTTTTTTTTCTTATTTCAACATCTGGCAATTTTTATGATTAGTTGTTTTTTTTTAATTTTATAAAATTTAAGTCAGCAAAAAAAATTTAAATTTAAAAAAAAAATTGAACGTTTTAATCCCGTTAGAGACCCTTATTAACCTTAATCAAATTAACACGTCGTTTTTTCATTGTTTTCCTTTTCTACAAAAATTTCCTTTTAAACAAAAGAGCAAACATGGAAAATTTTTACATCCAGTTCTGTTAAAAGAAGAGGTTAAAATTTATGCCATCAAGAACAGATTAAGCACGTTGAGAGAGGTAACGGAGATATTTTAACGAAGATATTGTTTGCTAATCCAACTAAAGCCATAAATGTTCCGCTCGCTGATATCCTGCGATAAATTAAATTGTAGAAGATAATGATTATTATTATTATTATAGACCAAGAGATACCTGCTGCCTTCATCGTGAAGAATCGTGCTTGAAAAGGTGAAATATGTCTTGTGAGGTTGAAGTCGGTTCTTTTAGTTTAAAGCCAATATTTATTGTTTTCATTTTAGTATTATTTTTTTTTGCATATGTGTTTAAAGTTTAAAGATGTAGAACAAATTTTTGATGAGCTTAGAGTTGTTTGAAACATTTTGAAATAATATTGCTAAAAGTTATTTCATGGAAACTTGTAATCTCTTGAAATATTTTTAAAACATCTTTTATTAGTTATTATTTTATGCAAAATTTTTTTTAAAGCTACATTTCAATAAAATAATAATTGTTCATTAAAATTGAATTTCAAATATTTTTTAAAAATGGCGGGAAAATTTTTAAATGATCATAACTAACGATCAGTTGATCATGATTTTTTATTATTTTATTTATTTTGTTTTTTTTTTGTATGAAAAATATTATTTGACAAATTAAAAAAAAAAATTAAGTAAAATAATTAATAAAATATTTAAAAATTGAAATAACCTCAAATTTTCACATTTTTGTACTCCTCATGATCAACTGATCGTAAGTTCAGATCATTTAAAAATTTCCCGCCATTATTAAAAATTACTTTAAATTCAATTTTATTGAAAAACTATTATTTTATTGCAAAGTAGACTTAAAAATACTTTTTTTTTGCAAAAATCAATAGAAATACTTTTTAGGAAAAAAAAATTGAATTTTAAAAGATTATTGTATTAAAAATTATATAATAAATTAATTTAAAATAATTAATATAAAAAATTAAAAAATAAAATAATAAAATAATTAAAATTAATTATTAAAAAAATATTTTTATAAAATTATTTTTTTAAATTTTAAATTTTATTCAAGTTCAAGTGAAAATCAAGTTCATATTCTATTTATTTTTTTCCAATTTTTTTTTATTTTATTAATTAAAATAATAATTAGATAAAAATAAAAATTTAAAAATTAAATTAACTTGCAAAAAATTTATTTTTATTTTTTTTTTTATTTTTTTTATTGTAAAAAAATATTTTTTTTAAATATTTAAAGCCTCTTAACAATTTTCTTCATAATAATTTTAAAATTCTCTTCGGAATTTTTCCTTTTTATCGATTGATCCTCTTAAATAGCTCTTTCATACAAAATTTTCTTATTATTATTATTTCAAACACTTCAATAATTCAGGTTGTCATTTTCGAAGAAAACATGAACAAATAATAATTTTCCGAGAACTAACAAATGTATTGTCGTTGTTGTCCTGGAAACGCCTCTCATTAAAATCACTTTCAATTTACGCTTCACCAAAGGTCTAACAGAAACATGTATCATTAACAATTTTTGTGCGGTTTTCCCTCAAATTCTCGAGAAATCTTTTCTTCGTTTTACGCACGTGCGTTTGATCTACGGACGAGGAGATTTTTCCCTAAATATGAAAATATTTTGTTGCTTTTGTTATGATTTCAGTCACAAGGAATTAATGTGAAACGTGACAAGTGCAAGTAAGTGTACGTGACATTGTCGTCGTTTCGGGAATGAATTATATGTTTGATCTTGCTCTTGTTTATTCGTTGGGCAAACGATAAGCAGGGAGTTTAAGATCATGCACACGAATAACCGTCAAAAACATTGAATGAACTCATTATTTATATCGCCAACGAAATATTGGATTTTTTCGCTTCGTAAATCATTTTTTGGCAGTTTATTTGACTTTTTTTTTACGGAAAATGTCATAAAAACTAATCTTATTTATTTTTTCGAAATGCATTTCGAGAGTTGCATAAAAAATAAGTCGATGCAGCAAAAAGTGTGTGGAACATGATGTAAATACGAAGCAATTTCAACTACATTAATTCGTGAAGAGCAGCACAAAAAAAAAGAAAATAAATATGACTTACGAATTTTTTCTTCGCTTGACTCAGCGTAAATGCAAAACATGCAAGGAGTTACGAAATATGTTCGTTGCAAAGGCAAAGAGTAATGTTTAAGGAATAAATTCTTCTTTCCGGTTCCCTCAACGTGGCTCGAGACACACACGAAGGCATTACAATTGCTCACATTTATTTCCCATTTTTGTGGCATGTTGCAACGCACGTACGAGAAGACAACAAGTAATCAGTTTTTCTCTACATTCCTTCTTCAGCTCTTTTTTCTCTTCCTCTGCGTTGCTCAAAGAAACGGCACGAAGCATGTTTTGCCCAGCAGATGCGGAAAATACACGAGCTAAAATGTAAACAGAGAAGATAACTTTTTTTTTTTGAAAAAATATAAAGAAAGGAAAAGGAAAAAAATGCAGAAGACGAGCGATATGCATACAAAGATGCTGCATGCGAGTGTTTAAATAAAGAGATTACAAACAAAGGGGAAGGAAAAATTATCTTGAATTAGCAAAGAAATTCAATTTTTATAAATTTCATATGGGAATTTTTTCGATGAAAAAAAATTTATATTAAAAATTTATAAAAAAAAATAAAAAAAAAAATATTTTAAAAAAAATAATTTTAAAAAATAAAAAAAAAAATTAAGAAGAATTAATAAATGAATTTAAATTTTTTTAGAAAATTATTTTCATTAAATAAAAGTTATTTTAAAATATTTAAAAAAATTTTTTTTTGATAATTAAAAAAAATTATTTATTTATTAATTTAATTAAATTTAATTTATTAAATTCATGAATAATTTATTTTTTTTTTAATTTTTGAATTTGTTAAGATAATTAATTTAATTAATTTTAGTTCTATGAGAAAAAAATTAATATTAAAAATTTATTTAACAAAAAAATAAATAAAAAAATCAAAAATATTTTAAAATAAATTATTTTTAAAAAATAATTAATAAATAAATTTTTTTTTATTTTTAATTTTTTTTTAGAAAAAATAAAAAAATAATCCTAAAAAATAAAAAAAATATTTTTTTTTTAACTTAAAATATTTTAAGATAAATAATAATTGAATTTATTAATAATATCTTGAAATATAATTTTTTTCAGCTATTAATTTTTTTAGATATTTTTTATATTTATATTTTACTATTAAAAATGAAGCTTGAATTAATTTTTTTGATTTTTGGAAATTGGAGGTCATAAAATTTAATTTAATAATAAAAAATATAATGAACCCAAAATTTTAAAAATTACCTAATTAAAATTTAATTAAAAATAAAATTATTTTTTTATTTTTAAATTAATATTGAAGAATAATTAAATTAAAATTAATTAATTAAATAATTTTTAAACGTATTAATATAATTTTTAATTATTTTTTTTAAAGACATAAAAATTGATCAAAAATTAAGGATTTTGTTAATTTTGAAAAATTATTTCACTATTTAATTAAAAATAATTTTTTTTATTTTTTAAAAATATTTTATAAAGAAAGTTAAAAAAAATTATAAAAGTGCATCAAAAACAATATAGAACATTTACAAAAAAAATAGTAAAGCAAGAAAAATGAATTTCCTTCCTCATAGATACTCTTCTATATGGATGAGAGACTATAGTGTGCGAGACACATTCATTCTGTCCTCCACAGAACATTTGCACGATTATCACAATGCAAAGAGAGAAAAAAAAGGATATTTTGTAAAAAAAAAGTTTTGTCTACATTTCTTCTTCTTCTTCATCTCTCTTGTCTGCGATCCTTCGTTCACAAGTCTAACTTACTCCATTATTATATTTCTCGGATTCTCTCCGATGCGAGAAATATAGAAAAAGAAGAAAAAAAAGGAAAGTTTATTGTGAGAAATTTTCTTTAACCAAATTTTCGTACGTGCCTTATGGCTAGTTTTTTGTCATGCGAGGCAACGGGCGGATGCGAAGGAGGACAGATAAATGGGAAAAGATATAAAAGTTGAAACTATTTTGTTATATCTCGTGTTTCCAGAGTAATTTTATCTTGTACTGCCTGTCATTTAAGAAACAAAGCACGTGAACTGGACTTTATTTAAACACACACACGACACGACACGACATCGAGAGAGACATTGAGAACGAAAGAGAAAATATTTCTCGTATTTTGTTGCATTTGTTCGAGGGATAATACCTTTTGAAATGCAATCTGTTGTCTCGTTTGTTTGTTGCATGAGCATTATTTTAAAAGGCTTTGAACGGACTTTTTTTTCTGTATAAATTATTGTCGAATTGCAAATTGAATTTCGATTATACCCTTGCAGTTTATTGGAATTACGACAACTTTTATTATTATTTTTATTATAATCTTTCCGTTTTTTGCATGGATTGGTTTTAGTAGTAAATTACGTTATTTTGCTTTTAATGGATTTTTGTTAAAAAAAATTGACCAATAATTTTTTTATTTGGAATTTGAATGAAAGCCATATTTAAGTTTAATTGTTGAACTGTGAGAAATTCATGTTTCGCAACTTGAAAAAAACAATCGATATAAAAAAAATAAAAATCGAATTTAAATTTAATTAAATAAAAATTAAAACACAAGAATTTTTTAAATAAAAAAAAATTATCGAAAAAAAAAAAATAAAAAGTTATTTTTAAAAGTTATAATTTAAAATAAGTAAAAATTGAAGAGGAAAAAAATAAAATGGCAATTAAAATCAAAAATTATAGGTTCTTTGATACATGTTGATTGGATTTACAGAACGGACTGCGGTTATTAATTATATAAAATAAAGTTAAATAAATATTTTCATAGGGATTAAATTCAGCTGAATAAAATATGCGAAAATTCGTTTCATGCAAAAATAAATTTTTTATTATTTGAATAAGAATTTGTAAAAATTAAATTATTTTTTTAGAAATTTTTATAATATTTTTTTAATTTTTTGAAAAATTTTTTAAAAATTTGTACAGCTAAAAAATTTTCAGAATTCAGTATTTTTTAAATTTTTAATCATTTTAAATTTTTTAATTTTAAATTAATTAAATAAAATTTTATATTTTTCTCATATTTTTTGTTTTAATTTTTAATATTTTTGAATAAGTCATTTTTTCAATAAAAAAAAATTTTTGTATCAAATTTGTAACTTTTTCAATTAATTAAATTAATTTAAATTTTAAAAACATTTTTTTTTGAAAATTTTTTCGCAAAATTTTCACTTTAAATATTAAAAGTAATAATTAAATTTATTTTTGGATGCAAAAAATTTTTTTTTAAATATTTAAAAAATTTTAATTTAAAACTTACCCCAATTGTCCTTTCCTCTAATTTTTAAAATTTTTATTTTTTTCAAAATTAATTTTCAAAACACTATTTTTTCACAGTGATAAACGAATCTTAAGAAATCTGAAGAAAAAAAAAATAAAGACAAGTGCAAAGATAATTAAAACAACATTAACTTTGACGTGGCTTGCTTTTTAAATCGCGTCTCTTCTGTATTTTTTCCATACAATGTAACTGCTTTGAAAAACATCCGCACATGAAAATTAAATAAAATGAAAAGAAAATGTATTCAGAAGCAATAAAAGTGAATGAATCTGTATTCAAATGACGTACCTACCTCATCTTTTTTTATGCGCGAAGACTTTTAACCATTTCCACTTGTCTTCAAAACAGGGCAATTTCTGTGCAGAAAATCCTCTTTCCACGAGCGACTTAAATAGGCCATATATCACGCGAGCAAGACAACGACAACGAGCATTCAATACGAAGATAATTAAATAGTTTGCGTTATTTTTCACGTACCGCACGAGTGTTACTTAAGTGAAGTTTAATGATTTTTCCCGACGTCGCTCGTGTCGTCGTTGTTGTTGTTGTTTTTGTGTTTTGTGTGTGTGAAATATTTTTCTCTCGAGAAAAAGACGTTGATGATGGAAATTTGTATGGAGAATATAATTAAAAAGACCACTTTATTGAATGAAATTGCTTTATGTTTTCCTCTTTTTCTCGTTTTCCGCATGTCTGTTTTCATTCCGGCACGTTCTCTTTTTAATAGTTTTCCTAATTAAGCACTTCAAAGCGTTCATTCATTAAATTACTCGATGTTCTGAAGTAGCGTGAAATTACAACAACAACAATTTATTTATTTATTTTAAAAAAAATAAAATAAAAAAAAAATAAAAAAAAAAAAATAAATAAAAAAAATTAAAAAAAAAATAAAAAAAAAAAATTAAAAAAAATTAAATAAAAAAAAATTAAAAAAAAATAAAATTATTTTAATTATTTAAAAAAAAAAATTAAAAAATAAATTTATAAAAAAAAAATAAAATAAAATTAAATAAATAAATTAAAAAAATAAAAATAAAAATTAAAAAAAATTTTAATAAAAATTTTAAAAAATTAAATAAAAAAAATAAATAAAAAATAAAAAAAAAAAAAAAAAAACAAAAAAAATTAAGTCAATTAAAATTTTTGTTTTTTGTTTAATTTTTTTTATGATCCTTGATTATTATATTTACGAAGAAATCTTAAAACAAGCAATTAAAACGACAATAATGGCAATCATTTGTGTGTTAAACAAACAAATTAATTGAACAAACAAAAATATTTAAACAAGTGCAGATCACAATCCATTAATTTAAATTTTGTCATAGTGCAGCGGCGCGGCGGCGTTGGAAACACTCGGAGCTAAATAATAAACACTAACTTGTTGATTTATTTTTATAAAAGCGATTTAAATTTGTTCGCTTGTTAAAATTTTTTTTTGTTCGCTTGCAAAAAATTGTCTGTCTTGTTGTCATCGCTTTATTATTGCAACAATCCATCAAACAATTATTTTCAGATGTTTACAATGTATTGTTTGTTTATTTTTGTTGTGTGCCAGTGAGACTTGTTCTGCCGCTGCTGCCATGATGATGATGATGAGAGGCGATGCATATGTTGCTCTCTGTGTGAATTGTTTACAAGAGTGTAGACTGATTGGATGAAATGAAACAGAAGTTTGATTAATTTACATTTAATTTTGCTTGATTGAGTTTGCTTTGAGATGAGAAATGAGTTTATTTTGTGTGTTAATGAGCATTGCGCTTCGAGTGTTTGTGAATTTAGGGAATTGTGTCGATTACTTTTGATTGTTTTTACAAAAAGAGGGAAAATTTTGTTGAAGTTGTTTAGATGATTTGTTTAAATTTGGAGTATTTTGTATTTATTGAGTTTTATTTCAAGGTTTATAGAAGAATTTTCAAAGCTATATTTTACGGTACAATAAAAATTTATCAAATTAAAATTAATGGATTTGAAAATAATTAAGTTAACAAATTAATTAATTTCAAAATTAATCAAAATAAATTTAAGTAATTAAAATTAATTTTTTATACTCGTTTTGAAAATTTTTTAAAATATATTAAAAAATTATTTTATCAAAAGATTATTATTTTTCGTTAAATCGATATTTTTAATTAAATTAAATTAACCGCTAAAAAATATTTTTTTTTAAAATAAATACAAATTAGTTCCTTTTTAAATAAATTTTAATTTGAAAAATAATAAATAATTTATAAATTTTTACTTCGAAGTGAATTATTCCAAATTTTGTTAAAATATTTTTTAATAAAAAAAATTTATAAATTCAAAAAAATCTTTCAAGCCTTAAAAAAATATAAATAAATATTTAGAAAAAAATAAAATATTAAATAAAAAAAATAATAAATTATTAAATAAAAAAAAAATAAATTTATTAATTTTTTTTAAATTTTATTTTTAATTTTTATTTTTAAAAATTTTATTAAATAAAAAAAAAAAAAACTTATTTTTTTTTAAAATTCATTTCAATTAATTTTTTTGACATTTTAAGTAAAATTATTAAAAAACTAATTATTTTTAAAATTTATTTTCAATAAAAATTATTTAAATAATTTTGGTTTATCTTGAATTATTAAAAAAATAAATTTATTAAATTTTGTTAATTAATAATTAATTAATTTATAAATTATTTTAAATTATTATTTAAATTATTAAAATTAAATTTAAATTATTTTTAATTATTTTTAAAATATTTTTTTTAATTTTTAAATAATTTTTTTTTACCGAAAATAATTTTATTTAATAATATTTTTCAAATTTTTTATGATTTTTTCCATCAATTAGTCGTTAAAAAACTCATACAAAAAATATTCCTAATTAAAAAAAATCTCCGTCCTCGACAGCCATCGACAAATAGTTCCACTTAACCACACACAATCAATCCTTTCGCGGTTGTTAACTACATTAACATCTGCGGTAATGGTACGAGCATCATTATAATCATTCCATATGCCATTGGCATGCACTTACCGAGCAGTACATCATTTCATATTAAATAATAATAAATACTTCCACACACACTTTTAAACCGTTTAATTAAACACTTTACTCGCAGAATGTTGTCACAAAACACTTAACAGCTATTTCACGTCATGTTTTCGTGAAATTGACGAATCATTTTCGTGCCAGACCGACACCCTTTTGTCATTTCATTCGAATGCGTTTCGAACGTCGAGAATAGAGAAAAATTGTTTGAATTCCCCCTAAAATTTGATTTTGTGTGAAACAACAAGTGTATCGATGTCACATTGTCCCTAACTAAATACTAAATAACGTATTTAAAGTGCCTGTACGACGGAATAAAACGAGTGTGTAATGTATGTTAAGCTCCTTTCCGAAAATAATTTAGAAGATTCGAATAATAATGACACGCATGGGAATTTGGCACAAAATTACATTTTTTCTCCTCTTTCCTATCATCGCATGCATCACATAATAAACAAAAAAAAACGAGAGGTAGAGACAGAGAGAATTAACTCTATTGAAGCGTATCTTAAAGTTTTCGCATATCTAAAGGCGCTTTATCTTTTTTTCTGTGTGTGTGGGATGAAATTAAAGAATTTAATGAAGTTGGGAGAAAATTCGGCAAAATTAAACATGTAAATAAAAGGCGTTGGAGAAGAGGGTAAAATATGCCCTGATGATCTTTTGATAAACACACACACACGAAACTTTTTGTTTTTCTTCTCTTTTTCATTGTGCAACTCGTTAGAGAATTAGATGGATGTTGAAAAGTTTCCAGGAAGCTGTGAAAAGGCACTCGTGTTTCAACAAACAATTCTGCGAAAAAAAATGTTTAGAAGGATTTCAGGCTTTGTGCAAATGATGGAAAGATTTTTCGTGGAATCAGAAAAAAATCCTGCAAATATTTTTTTTAATTTTAAAGGCATTTTTTTATTAAAAAATTTTTTTTTTTTAATTTAATAAAATTTGCATTGGGTCAAATATATGAAATGTGCATTGGGATGAAATTTTTGAACATAATGGATGAAATATGAATTAGGGTAAAAATTTTAAATATTTTTTATTGAGATATTGGTCAAAATTGTCACTTGGTTTTATTTCACAAAATGTTCATTGAGTTTAAAAACAAAAAAAATGTGTACTGGGACAAAATTTTAAAATATACATTGGGATGATATAAATAAATAAAAAAAATGAATTGAGATAAAAACGAAAAAAATATATTTGAATAAAAAAAAGTCACGTGATTAAAAATTTTCTAAAATACTAACTGGGTTAAAACTTATGATCATAAATATGGCGGGAAATATCAAAAGTTTATACCTCAATAAAAAAAATCAAAAATTTTAGCTTAATTTAAATTCAACATTAAAACGTAGTTAAAAATTAAAAAAAAATATAAAACAAAAAAAAATGTGCATTGGGATGAAATAAGTCACGTGATTAAAAATCTGTCTATAATGCCAACTGGGCTGATACTTTTGATCATAAAAATGGCGCGTAACATTTTAAAGCGCGAAGTTTAAACTTCATAAAAAAAACAAAAAAAAATCGAATGTGCATTGGGATAAAAATATAAAATGCGCATTGGGATATGAAAAGTCACGTGGTTAAAAATCTTTAAAAATGCAAACTGGGCTTAAATAAATACTCAAAAAAAATTGCAAAAAAAATCAGAATTTATATTAGGTTAAAAAAAAATTATATCAAGATAAAAATAAAAAATAAAGCTTAATTAAAATTCATTAATAAAAAAAAGTCACGTGGTTAAATTTTCTAAAAAGTTGAAAATACCCAAAATTAAAAATGTGCATTGGGCCATAATATTTTTTATATTTTTAAAAGACAAAAATATATCAAATTATGCATTAAAATATAATGAAAAATATCAATTATGTTAAATTAAACCATAAAAATGGTCACGTGGTTAAAAAAATCCGATAAAATCATTTTACGAAATTTTTTTTTATGAATTTTTTTTTTGTATGGCATCCTCAAAGAGAAAATTTTTATTCACACACACATAATATTTTTTTATGATCTCATGATACTTTATGAACCTATGTTGTAATTTTGTTAACAACGTGGCATTACATGACTGGCGCGAACATTTTGTGTCTACTTTTTTCCTTTTTCTGGAAAATTGTATGAAAAAAGCCCGCCTTAAAAAATGTCTGATTTAATTTTGCTGATGTGGTTAAATAAATGAAAGAAGAAGCAGAGAAGAGAATAAAACGAGAGATATGAAACACGAACATGATGTAGTAGTAACGGAATGTATTGTCATCTCCCATGGTAATGTGTTTCATTTTCTTTTGAATTTTTTTCTTTTTTTCTGCACATTCAGTCGTCAGACACACGCACGAGAAAAAAATAAATTAATTTTAAGTCTCCTCTCGTCGCAAAGAAACCAAAAAACAATTTTATTATTTATTTAGGAGACGATGGGATGTCATGTAATCAGAAAATTACTTACTTACAACGAATTACCGAAAATTTTGTCTGTCAAACGCAGTCTTTTGTTGTTTTGCTGCAAAAAAAAATAATAACTAGATAAATGTTCGTGTAATGTAATGGAAACTGTAACAAAAAACGTTCATTATTAATGCTATTAAGTTACTCCCGTACATTGTCGTCGCGCATGTAGCAACAAGAAGGTCATGATTAGGATCACGTTTCCGTCACGCCATCTCAAATATGTCATTTGTTGTCTCTGCTGCTGATGCGAACGTGTGGCAGACGGAACGTGTGAGGATTTTTCATGAGATTTTTTTTTTGCTCTATTCGAGTTGAGAGGTAATTATCTCGCTTTTTTATCGTAAGGGTTGCAGCAATGTTTATGTAATATTTTTTTTTCAATTAAATTGAAGGGAGACTTGAAAATTTTACAAAGAAAGAGTGATTGGCATCTGAGTGATGGACAAGGAAAATCAATCAAGGCAGTAATCTCCTGTTTATAGATTGACACGGAAATACATTTTTTTTGTTGCATTTTACGTCAATTTGCTCCTTTTAGATATTTTTTAAAGGATAAAGAGAAACAGGAAGGGATTTTCTTTTGTTAATATATTTTTTTTTAAATTTAAGTTAGTATGAAAAAGTTTTATTTTATAAATTAATTTTTTTTGAATTGAAAATTATTTTAATTTTATTCTAAAAATATTTCAGAATTAATAGGTACAAAAAAAATAATTAATAAAAATTTTGCTTTTCATAAAAAATACTAAATTTTACTTTTTTTTAAATTAAATTATGAAAAATTTACTGTGAAATTTTTTTTTTACTTAAATAATGAAAAATTTACTAAGAGAATTTTATTATTTTTTTTTAATTTTATTTTAATTTTCATATGAAAATTTTATTAAAAAATATAAAAAAAAATTAAATACAAAAATAAATTATTCAAAATTAATAAATTTATTTAAATAATAATTTTTCATTTTTTTCAATAATTTTTATTTAATTTATTAATTTTATATTATTTTTTTAAATATTTATTGGAATTAAATAATTTAATTGCAAATTTAATGAATTAAATAAATTTAAAAATAAATTTTCAATTTTTCTCAAATACCTAATAAATATTTTTTTTGTTTTTGAAAATTATTTGTGTTTAGATTTACAAAAAAAAATTATAATTAAAATGTTAATTTAATTTTTTGCACAATTTTTAATAAGATTTTAAAAATTTTAATTAAATTGTTAAATAAAATAAATAAATAAAAAAAATTAAAAATTTAATAAAAAAAAAAATTACATTTTTTAATGAACGAAAAAAAAAATTAAAATAAAATTTAATAAATAAATCAAAAAATAAATAAATTTTAAATAAAAAATATATTTTAATTAATTATCAATATTTATTAATTTTTTTATAATATTTTCCTTTTATTTTATTTTTTTTTTAATATTTTCACATCCCTGTTACGTATTGCAACACAAAAAACTACAAGAAGGAGCGAAATTGATACGTTCATTAGAAAAAGAAAAGTTCCTTCTGTGTACGTGATTAAGAAAAATTAAAAAGTTTTTCCTTGCTGATTATTGGTTATATTTGCTACAAAGTATAATTGCTTCAGGGATATTCAAACATTTTCAATCAATTAATTATTCTCAGAAAAAAAATTTAAAAAATAAAAAAAAAATCTTTAAATAATTTAATTTTTTTCACACATTTACTTGAAATTCACGTAACAATGTAACAAGGTAAACTATTTATTTATACGACAAAGCAGCAACGGTAATGATAGTAAATAAACCTGCCGGAGGAAAAATCTCGTGCAAACAGTATGCAAGCAATTTATTGTGCCTTATAACGGCTTTAACTCGCACGAATCACGGAAAAAATATGAAAAGACAAACTTTTTTTTTTAGTTTTTCTGATTCTGATTGCAGATAAAGGAATTTAGCAAAAGTGTTGGTACAACAAACTTTTTTTTTTATTTTATTTTTTTTTTCATCAGGTGTGAGAAAAGATAAAGAAAGAAAGACAAAGACTGGCAAACAATGCGAGAAAATTAATTAAATATTTCTGTCTCTGATTGACAGTTATTTAAATGACAATGATGGAATGTCGTTCGTTGGTCGTCGAAGGAGTGAACAAAATTAATAATTAACTTTTTCCTGACACTTTTAAAAATTTTCTCACAATTTAAAAAAAAAATTTTTAAAGCGTCGCATTAATTTCAAACAAACTGACTTCCTTCCGTTTCACGTTCATCTCTGATGTCGCATTTTTGCAGCATCCCGAAGTTTAATCTTTTGCTGTAATAATTCATTCGTTTTTTTAACTCGTTTTTTTTGCACGTGCCATAATGCAAATGTTATTACAAATTTTCGTTTTTTTTTTTTTTTTTTTTTTTTTTTTGTAAAAAAGAATTTGGCGAAAAATGCCAGAAAAAGAGAGGTTAATGGATTTCATTTTTATTACACAACGCAGCAACTGTAAAAAATTTGTTTAATGCTCTTCGTTCGAGGCACGACTCAATTTTTGCCTATTTTAATTGGAAGACATCCAAGAAAAATATTCGATCGAGCACTAAATGTAATTAGTTGTTACCCGACGCGTTTATTTACTTTTCTGCAGAAAATTTTTTCATGGAAAAATTTTATCGCGCGCGCAAACACGTTCCATTGTCCCATATCGCAGCGATTTAGACACATGATTTATGGTGCAAGTATGAAAATTTATTCCGTTTCTAATATTTTTACGAGCAAATTTTTTATTTTACAACAAAAGTCGTTTATCATTTTTATGAGATCAGAACGAGATATAATCATCGTCCAATCATGTCAAAAAATTGCATAAATATTGATTCAATTTGCGATATTAAAATTTTCTCCCCCTTTTTTCGGATGAAATTTAATTTTTGGACAATATTGCTGTCATCAATTTAATTTTGTGTCCAAGGGATGTCCTAATATTTGCAATTTCTAACCGTTTTAAGCTGAAATGTTGACAGACAGTTGCCGCATGTAGGAAACGGGTTTGCATGACAAAACCGCATGCACATGAAAATTTTGTTCCGAGAAGAGGATTTGATATGTTTTGACCTTTTATGAGTGGATTACAGATTTCATTGGAATTGTTTTTGCATTGAAGTTTAAAATGAAATTTGAGGATAAAATTTTGTTGAAGATTTCTCCGAATTTGGAATTCAATTATTTTAATGATGATAGTTATTATTATGCAAAATATATTAAATTTCTGTAAACTAGAAGCTTGTTGAGATTTGATTTCTCGGAAAAAATATATTTAATTGATGAATCGAATATTATTAAGGTTGAGAGGTTATCAGTAAAATTTACGTTCAAAATAATTATTATTTCGTTAATTTTTTGATATTTTAATAAATTTGACAAAAAATTAAAAATTTATTAATATTGTGAAATATTTATTATGTACCTATCTAAAATAAAATTTATTATTTTTTTTTATTTAAATAACAAAAATTTATTTATTGAATATTTAAATTATTTTAATTTATTTATTTAAAAAATAAAAATTTTATTTCTTTTATTTTTAATCAACAACTAAAAGTTTAGTTTATTTTATTTTAATTTTTTAAATAAATTTACATAAATCTGTTTTATTTAAAAATATATAAAAATTAATTTTTATTAAATTAAAAAAAAAAAAAAATAAAAAAATATTTTTTAAATTAATTAGCAAATTAATACAATTTTTAATTATTATAAATAATTATTAACTTAAAAAAATTATTTTAAAATTTATTATTTTTATTATTGTTAAATTTGCTAAAAAATTTGTTTACATTAATTTAGTTTAATTTTTTATATTAAAATAATAAACAATTATTTTATTTTTTTATTTTAATTATTTTTAATAAATTTTCTTTTAAAAAAATTAAATTGTATGAATATTTAAATATATTTTTAAAAAATTATTTGCAAAAAAATTAATAAATTTTATTTTTAAATTTTAATTATTTATTTTTTTATTATTTAAAAAAATTCCTTAATTAAATTTGATAAGCAACTTTAAATAAAATATTTTTTTTTCTTTAAATTTTTCATTGAAAAATTCAATAATTGAATAAAAAATTATATAATATAATTATCGCACTTTGACATTTTATCAACATAAAACACTCTTTTTATAATAATAAAAAAATTCGGATAATCTGCTTAAAATATAACAATTCAATTAATAATAATAATATTTTAAACTCAATTTTTAATAATTTTTTTTCTCTTTTATCATTTCAGGTAAGCTGCTTCTTGGATGCCATGTCAAAAAAATATGGATAAGTACTTCACAAACAATCAATTTTTAATCGATCGAATCCTTTTAAAATATTTTATTGTCTTCACTTTCGTCCTGCAATCTTGTCTCCTATTCAAACATTCAATATATTGCCACTTAATGCCTTTTTTCTTTATTTCCTTCGTTTTTCTTATTTTTATTTACTTTTGTGTGCCCATCTTAAATTTACTGCCTTCTCTTCTCGTACGAACGATAAAGTCATTTAACTTCCTTGCGTTTACAATTGAATTTCGGGTCAAAAACAAACCAATTTTCTATTGGATTTCAATTGGATTTAAATTACATCTTTCGTTCGTGTCTGCCTGGAATGGAAATAAAGAGCATTTAACGTCTTTTTAAATGAACGACTTTATCGCCGCATGGAAATCGGGAGAAAATGTACGAGACGAGGGATGAAGATAATAAGAAAAAAATGCTAAAATGGGTCAAATATTTGGTTGAAGTAAAAGTTTTTCGATTGAATCAATATTTGGTGAGTCATTATTACAGAACGGAACACGAGACGACGGAAAAAGAGCAAAAAAACGTAAAAATGCAATCAATTTCAAGAAGAAGAAGAGTCCATAAGGAGTTGATAAATATCAACACAATAAAAATTTTGGGTTTCATTCCCGATTTTTTATTACGTTTCGTTTTTGCCCCATTTTAAATTGACGTCAGAAGTGGCGATGCTGTCACTCCAATAACTATCAAATTAAATTGAAATTTCAAACAAACGGTCATGAAATAAATATTTACATTTGCGCTCAATTTATCTACTTGCCGAGCATAAACAATCCAAAAACGCTTTTTCTGTGTAATGGAACGAATAAAAGAGTAATAATCGAAGGTCATTTTCGTGACTCGTCAATCAATTTGTTCGAACTTGTAAAAGTAAGCGGGCAAACAGTTTTGTCGTCAATTACCGTTGCATCGTAAATTGAAAGAGCATGACTTCAAAGAGAGGTGTGATATATAGAGCGATTTGTGTTTCGGTATTTTCTTAGAATTTTAACGTGTTTAATTCTACGAAAAATGTATTTTTTTCAGAAAAAAAAATTAATAAAATTTAAAAAAAATAAAATAATAATAATTATAGCGAAATAAATATAATACAATTTAATTTTTTTACGTTAAAAAAAATTGTATTAAAAAATGAGAATTTTTTAAAAATATTTAAATCATTAAAAAAATTATTGCATTAAAAGAAATTTAAATTTTTATAGAATTTCAATTTCCTATATTTTTTTTGCAAATAAAATATTTTAATATTAATTCAGAAAAATTATAATAAAAAAAATAGAAAAATTCATCAAAATCTCCTTGTTTTTTGAAGAAATAAAAATTTTTTTTTTCCTTGACCGTTTTTCGAAAAAAAAAAATTTTTCGGTCATGAAATTTTTCAAGTCAAGATCTAACAAACTTTTGATGGATTTCAAAGCTAAAATTAAATAAATATTCATTTTAAAGATTATTTTCATCAAAACCTCCTTGATTTTTAAATAAATAAAAAAAAAATTTTTGGGGCACAGCGTTACCGCATTTTTTCTTCGAAATGCGGTAAAAAATTAATTATTTTTCAAAATTTCCCTTAATTTTCAAGTATTAATTTTTTTTTAAATTTATAAAAATTATTTTAATAACATTTTTGTAGTGTTTAATTTTAATAATTTAAAAATATATTTTTTAAAATTAATTAATTTTTATATTTTTAAAATTAATTTTTATTTTTAATTTAATTAATTTTTTTGTGTGATTTATAAAATAAATAATTTTAATATTTTTTAAAATAAAAAAAACGTATTAAAATTTTAATAAATTATTAATAATACATAATTTTTAAATATTAGGTACAAATAAAAAAAATAATCCTGTTAAAAATAAAAAAAACTTAAATTAAAATTTTGTTAAATATTAATATAACGCCAATTTTATATTTCCAAAATAATCATAATGTTTATTTTTTTATTTTTTTAGAGAATTTTCTAACTTTTTCCATCGTTTTGCTTTTTAATATTAAATAAACTTTAAATATTTTAATCGCATAATTCCATAAAAAAATATAATTTCTTGAGAAACTCACACCCTTGAGGTCTATTTATTTATAAAACAAACTACATTTGAACACGATTCCAAGTTCGATTACTTTTCCCATGAATAACATTTAATTTAATGAAATAACAACAACAACAACTAAGTTTGTCTATGCCAAATTCCAGGTGTAATGAAAATAAATAAACCTGTTCATTCATGCGGAAATGTTTGTGCATTGTTTATCTTTAATATGGATTAAGAGGAATTTCCTCAATTTTTGTGTGTGGGCTCTTTATTCTCCATTGGGGAAGAAGAATTGCGTCGTGTGGTTGACCCAATTAGAAAACTATTCATTGAACTTGTTCTGGTTGCACTTTTCTCATGACAACGACAACAAGAAATTCTCGGAGTCAAGTACAATAAATAACGAGAGACGACACGAGACACAAAAGTTATAATTGAATTTTGAAACATTGTGAAAGCTTTTGAGCCACGGACATAATAGCTGAACTTTGGGATTAATTGCATTGAACTGCTATAAAATACCTATAATATAATAGTGCAAACTGACAAAAGTGGTTCAGACACATGGAAGTATGTCGAAAATTTTGTATTTGACAAACAAAACAAATTAAATTATTGGCTTTGTCTCTTTTGTGTTCTCTTCAAGTTTCTCTCTCTCGTTTTCTATTGTGTTTCGTCCATGCGATGTCATGATGTTTCATATTTTCAAGGCGTCCAAAGCAATTTTAATTGAAAGCCAGATCCGAAAATGGATTTTAATCCGTTATTAATTAACTTTTCTAAAAGCATTTTGGCCGAAATTGGTTAAACGTGATGCCAAGGCATCTCTCATAACCATAAATAAATTGAATTTTAATCCTCAGAAAATCAAAAGTTTGCCAGATAAAGTGCCATTAGCTATTGATAAAAATGATTTCAAAGTCACACACAAGAACAACAATACGTCGATAAAGATAGACCGCTGACGGCGATGTTTGCATTAAGCATTAAATTTCTAACGAGGATTTGCGTATAACGAGCGTATAATGATGGAACAATTCACGGGAACATCAAATTATCAAAACGCTTGTAAATTATTTTCCGTTCGCATCCACACGTTTAATTGGGTTAATGTGATGCAGCAGAATTCGTTGCTGCAATTATATTTTGGAACGAACGGAATATTGATCAAGGTTTAATTACATTAGAGCTTGCACCGCAAAAGTTTGGTTGTTTGCGAATTTCTGTACGCGGCAAAAAAGTGACGTGTATTTAGAGTTTGTGTGATTTGCGTTTTTTTTTAGATTTTTTTTTAAATTTTATGCTTGGTTTGAATTAATTGGAATAGATTTTAGGTTTGCCATTTGATCCATTTAAAATTCTGTAAAAAATATAAAATAATTAAAAATAATAAAAACAAAAATTTTAATTAAAGAATGAAAAAAATCTTGCATTAAACATTAATTAAATAAAAAATTTAAAAAAAATATAAAATTATTATTTAATTTTTTAAAATTTTTAAAAATTATTTAAATATTAAAAAAATTAATTTAAAAAAAAATTTAAAAAAAATATAAAAATAAAAAAAAAATAATTAAAAAAAAATAAAAAAAAAATTAAAAAAATTAAAGAACTTTTTAAAAAATATAAAAATATATTTTAAAATAAAATGATTTAAAAAATATTATAAAAAAAATAAATTTTAAAAAAATTAAAAAGTTAACTTAATTAAAATATTTAAATTAAATTAAAATATATTTTAAAAAATATAAAATGATTTAAATAAAAGTATAAAAAAATTTAAAATAAAATAAAAAAAAATAATAAAATTATTATTTAAATAAAAATATGATATTAAAAATATGAAATGAAAAAACTTAGGAATAATTTAAAATAAAAAAAAAATAATAAATTTATGAAAAAATTTTAACTTAATAATTTAAAAAATTAATTAACTTAATTAAAATTAAAAATATACATTTTTTTAAATTAAAATATAAAAAAAAAAAAAAAATTAAATGAAAATATTTAAAAAAAATTAAAAAGGATATTTAATCTTCAATTATTTATTTTTTAATTTAAAAAATGTTATTTTTTATTATTTGTAAAATTAAAAAAAATAATTTAAAATAAAATTATAATTTAATTTTTTTTAAATAAATTATAAAAAAATGATTTATAAAAATTTCAAATAATTTAATTTAAAATTTTAAATTAATTTATTTATTTTTTTAATTTTTATTATTTTATATCATTTAATTTATTTTATAATTTTATATATTTTTCTAAATGAAATTAATTTATTAAATAAAAAAAATTTTATAATATTTTTTTAAATTAAAAAAATAATTTTGATAATTAAATTAAAATTATAAAAAAAATATAAAATTTAATTTTTTTTTTCAATTTTGACATTAGAAAAATTACAAAATTAAAAAATAATTTCAAAAGGTTAACTTACATTTTTTTTAATCCATAGATCAATTTTAAAGCCCTTTTAGCTCAATTTCAAGTCCATCCCTGCTCACTGCCATTGAAGGAGTAAATATTTCAGCATAGTTGTTTTCTCTCTATCTCCCATATATTGGTTCGTAAATGCCATCAAAACCACAAAATAAACGAAAATTCGAACATAAAGTGCTTCAATTTGAGCTGGATTAGTCGAAACTTGCCGTTCGTAGAAGGAAAAACTCATGACCTGAATAAAATTTTGGATCAATCGCGGAATCATATTTCACTTGACGCCAACAGTCACCCATATCACAACCACAAAAAGCCTGCGAGCGACCTTTTTCATCCCGAACAGCAGCAAAAAAAAAACTAGATGTTTAATCAAATTCATGTCTGTTCGAGACTTGCACATCCATCGGATCAATTTATTCTTGATTTATTCAGATAAATTTTATATAGAAAGAGTTTTTCTCTCTCTCTGCCGCACATTTGCATGTAAATTGAATAGTTTTCGGTTGTTGTCCAATATACACGTCGTTCGACACTGTAATACATCAACTTGTACTACATCGCATCAAAATCAAAATATTTTATCGCATCATGTTTAGACAGGCAAACTTTCGTTTCGATGTTTTTGAGCACGGAAATTAAAGTCCTTTTTTGCAAATTTCCGCGGAAAATCCGACTTTTGGGCAACGAAATCCCACGCGAACATCCATGAAAATTTTACCCAATTCATCATTTTAATTAAGTTATAAAATTTTGATGAACATCATCATGTTATTATTTTGACATTTTATCTCGCACTCACCCACTCTCCGGGTTTTTAGTCGAGCGAAGTCGTGTTGTTATTGTTAAAAATTGACAAAGTTTATGCATTTCACATTCAATTATATTAATTTTTTTGTTTATTTGTTACGCAGCTGGGATGCGAATGGAAAAGTTTTTTTTTTATTTTGTGGAAAATTTATCTGTCAGAACTCGTCGCGAGGGACAACTTTTGTATAAATGAATTTGAAAAGTTGTAAAGTTTGGTGTGATTTGGTTGTTATGGTTGTAATAATTGTAAATGTCATGAAAATTATTGTCATTTTGTGAAACTTATGAAGTTTGGGGATGATGATTAATTCAACATATATTTTATGCAGAAAATATTGATTTTTCTATCAAATCTTTAAAATGATTTTTTTAATGTAATTAATTTAATTAAAATTTTAAAGAAATTATTTAAAATTAAATTTAATTTAAATTTTGATATTTTTGTTTAATATTAAAATTTAAAAATATTTTTATTAAAAAATTTTACTTTTCAAAAAAAAAATTAATTAAAATAAAATCTTAAAATTAAATACAAAATAAAAATTGTAGAAAATTAAAAAAATTAACTTTTATATTATATTTTTTTTTTAATTTTAATTTAATAAATTGTGTAGAAAAATTGCAAAAAAATATTTTCAATAAATAAATATTTTCAATGCATAAAAAAAATTTCAATAAATAAAATAATAAATTACAAAAAAATTTTAAAAAAATTAATTATATTTTTTTAAATTAAAAATCAATTTAATTTTGATTAAAAAATATAAAAAAATTATAATAATTAAAAAAAACTAAAAATAACTTTGAAAATGTTAAATTTATTTACTTAAAAAATTTTCAATTTTCAATTTTAATTTTTTTTTTTAATATTTTTAATTTTTTTACTTTAAATTTTTTTGTAGTTCAACATCACTAATTTTCGTAAAAAAAATTTAATTAAATTAAAATTAAAATTTTAAATTAAAAATCATAAAATACTAAAAATTAAAAATTTAATATTTTCAAATTTTTTTTATCAATTTTATTTAAATTTTTTAAGCTGATGTCTTAAAAAAAAGAAAAAAATTAAAAAAAATTGCTAAAAAAATTTGATAATGTTAAAAGTTAAAAAAATATTTATTAATTAATTTATATTATTTTTTTAATTATTTTTTTTAATTTAATTTAAATTTTTTCTCAAAAATATTTTTTAAAAATTATAAGAAATTTAATTCATGTCAATTTTCACAACACGTCAGGAAAATTCAAAATAATAACTTGCACTTACGTGACCAAAAATTGATTTATTTATCTTTCATTCCAAAGCCACACTTTAAATATTTTCCTTCGAAATGCCTCAGCGCAAACAATCGAGATCTCCAAAGACGAGACACGAGACAAGTGTTAATAACATCCATCACATCTCCCCATTTTATCATCTGGCAAAACTTAATTGCTGATGATGTCATGTTGGTCTCTTCTCATCTCGTCTCTCTGACACACACAAACGCACTCGGCATTAGATGGAAAACTTAACTTTTGATTAATTTCCCTTGTGTGATGTTTATTGTTGTTTTAATATTGTATTCAACACGAAAATTTTGTGCGAAAGTGCAATTGCATGTTGTCATCAACAACCAGACATTGTCACATTGCGGAGCAAAATGTCAAGAAAACAACGAGGAATTTGTCAGCTCGAAATAGGTCGCTCGTCATCAATCAGGCGAAACAAAAAAGATAAAGTACAAGACGCCTCCATCACGTAATTCTCGATGGAATTGCTACAAATTAAAATATCTTCACTTTTTTTTCATTACACATGTGTTACATGGCTCGAGGCGAACTGCAATTTATTCACACAGTGAACACACTTTTCAGATCTGAACTTAATGAATTGTAGAGTCTGCCGTAACTTATGAATGTAATTCAATTAATTTAAAAGTTTTTCAATTAAAAACTCTTCTGCAATTTTTTTTTGCGTCTGTACGAGAAAGATTAAGCCATGTGCTGATCCATCAGAGCTATTTACGGACGAAGAGGAGATAACAAAAGTAACAGAGAAGAGAATATTTTTTGTTTTTGTTCTGTTGAACAATTCAATTGTACAGAAAGTGCATTTTTTCTGCACTTGCGAACAAACCGGGCAGACAAAAATGAATGAATGATAACGAGAAAGCTGTTACAATTTCGTGTACAATACGAATTTTATGATGATGATAATAATATAATCCGAAAATTTGTCTACTCTTTGACTTAAAAATGAGTAAATTTAAAGTAAAGGAGTAATTTTAATATTTTTAGACTTTAAAATTAATTTAAATCTATAGAAAAATTATAAAATTACTATGAGGAGTATGAAAATGTGAAATTTGTAATTAAAAAAAATCTAAAAATTTTTTTTTTAACATTTATGAAGATTATGAAATTTTGATAAGAGGAGTATAAAAAAATGAGAATTTAAAATTGAGGAGTATGAAAATGTGTAAAATTTTTACATTTTTGTACTCCTCATATCAAAAATTTATTTTTTTTTTTTTCGTAAAAATATTTTTTTTTAACTAAAAATTTTATTTAAAGAGTAAAATTCACGATTTTTTACTCTTCGATTCACAATTCTATACTCCTTATTCTTGAAAAAAATTAAATGAGGAGTACAAAAAAGTGAAAAATATTTACATTTTCGTACTCCTCAAATTTTTCGTTTTAATTTTTTTTTAAAAATATTTACAGCAAAATTCACGTTTTTTTACTCCACGATTCATAATTGCATGCTCCTTATTATTAGAAAAAATTAAATGAGGAGTACAAAAATGAGCAAATTTCACATTTTTGTACTCCTCATATCGAAATTTTTTATATTTTTTTTTAAATTAATTTTTTATTTTTTTTTCTCATTTTAGTACTCCTCATTGAATTTTATAAATTTTATTTAAAGAGTAAAATTCACCCATTTTTAATTCAAAGCGTATTTCGTATAATAAATTTAACAAAAAGTGAACGAACAAAAGAACACCAACAGACAATCAGCTACGATTTTTGCAACAAAAAGGCCAGTAAACTTCGCCAAAAGAGACGCATTGTCTGCTAAAACGGATGAAAAAAGAGAATTTAATCATTATTATCATTCAAAAGTGTTCATTCCTCCGCTTTATACACTATTTCATCAACAACACAAGATATTTAAAAAAAAATTTTTTTCGCTTAATTACAAAGGACGAGCACAATTTAATTACGTGTTACGGCGCAAAATTAATGTCGAGATAAATTAACGTCATGTTTTAGTGTTTCGCAAAAGGAGATTCGAGTCGATCAGTCTTCGTCTTTACTTCATTATTAAAATAGTTTTATCCCTTTTTATCCATTCCGCGTTCTGTAGCAAGAAAATTGATTTTAAAATTTCATTATTATGGATCGTCGTCGTCGTCACAGTAACATTTAATTATTATGACTATTTTTGCTTCTTCTCCATAACAACACGAGTCGTTTAAGAGATATTTAATCAACGGAACATGCTCTCTTGTTTTTTTTTTCTCTATTTAATTTTTTTTTTTGTTTTGAAAACAAGTTTCTGCGACAAACAATTTATCTCAAAATCAAACATTTTAATGGAAAAATAAATTTTATGAAAGTCCCATCAGCGTGAATTCATGCCATTTAATGTTAAATGAGTTATAAAATAAAATGGAACGCAGGATAGAACAAGTTTTTTCGTTGTCGTCATGCGTCGACTGGGATTTTAAAATTTCTTGCGATGATTTTTTTTTTATTAGTTATTATGTCGCTCGTTTCGTGTTTTTCGGAGAATGAAAAGGACGGTGTTAGTAATGATAAGAATTAGGTAACAGTGATGAATTGCTTTTTTGAGAGAGATAAAGGCTTGAAATTATTTCTTGTTTGTTAAAAATTTACAAGAAATTAGATAAAAATAATCAATAAAATTACTTTTTTTAGTTCAAATTTTTTTTTGAGTTAATAAATGAATTTTTAAAATATTTTTATTTAATTAAAATTAATTTTTAATTTAATTTTTAAAAAAATTCTAATTTAAAAAAGTTTTTAATTAATTAAACTTTTTTATGATTATTTTTAATTTTATTTTAAATTAAATTTAATAACATTTTAAAAAAATTCTACAATATTTTAATTAAAAATTTTTTTAAGTAAATTTTAAAATAAAAAAAAATTAAATTACTATTTTTTTTTTAATTAATAAAAATATTTTTTGGGATTCTTTTTTAATTAAAATTTAAATTAAAAAAAAAATAATTTTTTAATATTTTTTTTTAAATAAATTTTTATACCAAAAAAATAAATAATATATTTTTTAACAGTTTTAATAATATTAAATTTATTTTAAAATTTCCTTTTAAAAAAAATTAATTAAAAAAATATTTAATTTAATTATTTTATTTTTGATTTAATAATAAAATTAAAAAAATCATAAAAATTAATTTTGAATTAAATTAGAAATTAATTTATAATTAAATTAAAATTATATAAAAAAAAATTAAAACTTAAAAAAAATATTTAAACTTTTATATTTTTTTTTAATTAAAAGCTCAAAAAGTTTTCCCATAAATTTCTTTTAAATTAAATTAAAAAATAATTTTCACTTAATTTGTTTTTTTTTTTAAATAATTGCACCGAATGCAAATATTTACTATTCCAAAGTTTCTTATAAAATAATTACAATTTTAAATTACTTTTGCTGCTTTTACATTATTTTAAATAAAATTTCAATTTTTCACTTGCAAGTCTCTTCAACTTTGCTCCAGTTGTCTACTTGTCATTTCCATTAAACTACATTTATTTTGATAAATAATAAAAATTACGCTTTATTTATTTAATTGTTGTAACAATATTTTCTTATCATCATCATTCATTAAATTGTTTTCTTCAAACCGACAACCGACTGACAAGAAAGATAGAGAGAGAGAGCAAGAAATAAAAAACTAGATTGAACTCATTTACGTTATTTATTTTTTATATTGATGTCTCGTTATGTTTATTGATGTAATATTCCGCAATATTACAAGAAATAAAAAAACGGCATTTTTTAAGACAGTGACAAATTACATCAGATCTTGAATATTATTCAAGCCATTTCTCGCCACACGTAATAGAGCAAATTTTTGTGTCGAGAAAAAAAGCGATATCGTTAACCTAGATTTTTTGGGCAATTGTTCATCTTTTTTTGATTCTTCTACATTTCCTTTATCTTTGAATGTAACACGCTATCATAATAAAAATAATAATAAAGACAAATAAAAAATAATGAATAGACAAAAAAAAATGTGAAACTCTGCGGGTAAAGACGCTAATTCAATTTATTCACCTTTAATGATGCTCCTTTTTTTGTCTTTGCACCAATTTATGTCGACACGTGACATCAAAGCAATTATCATAAATCCTGCCAACTTCATTGCCACGAAAAATAAATTCCGAGAATTATTTTCTTTTGTTATTAAATATTTCACCAAAAAATAAGAGAAAGTCAAGTAAAAATAGTGCAAGATTAGTTGAAATCCTTCGTGACATTTATTTCGATTGCCAAATTTATCTGTAGTAAATTTATGAGATTTCTAACGGATTTCTTGTGTTCAAATGGATGTGTGTGTGTAAATTATGTGAATTTAATCCCTTTTACAATGGAATTACATTAATTGACCATCTGATGAACTTCTCACATGGATTTATTTTAAACAGCTTACATGTGCAACTAATTTTTGATCCTCTTTGATGGGGCTTCCTTTGAAAGTTTTACATGCTAAAATTTGCGTTTTTCAAGGAAAATTTAATTTTTTATTGAAATTGAGTTAAAATTATAGAAAAAAATTATTTTAATTATTTTTTTTAATTTATTATTTATAAATTTTAATTAAAATAATTATTTTATTAAAAAAAATATTATTTAAAAAAAATATTATTTTAAAAATGTTAAAAAAAATAATTTTAAATTTTTTAAAATATTTTGTTTTAATTAAATAAATATATTTATAAAAATTAATTTGAATCATTATTAAAATAAAAATTAAAAAAACAATAATTTAAATTAAATAAAATAAAATTTAAAAATTAAAAAAAAATTAAATTTAATATTTTTTTATTTTTTTTTTTAATATAAAATTTTAATTAATTTATTAATATTTTTGAAATATTTAAAAATTATAAATTTAATGTTTAAAATTTTTTTTAATTTATTTATTTTAAATTAAAAATTAATTAAAATTATTAAGAAAAAATAAAAATTAAAATAAAATTTAAAAAATAAAAATAATTTTTTAAATAATTAAAATTTAAAATTAATTTAAAAAATAAAAAAAAAAAATTTTAAATTAAAAATTTTAATTTTTTTAAAAATTAAATTTAAAAATTTAAATAAAAATAAAATTAAAAAAATAAAATAAAATAAAAAAAAATTTTAAAATAAAATTTAAAATAAAATTTAAAAATTTTTTAGTTTAAAAATTAATTATAATTTTTTTTAATAATTTATATTATTTTAAATTGAAAATTTATTTAATTTTTTTTAAATTGAAATTAAAAATTTAAAAATTTAAAATAAAATAAAAAAAAAATAAAAATATTAAATTAAAATTAAATAATTAAATTTTAAATAAAAAAATATAATTAAAATTTAATTTAATTAAAATTAACATAAAATTTTGTCTTTTTAAAATAATTTTGTTTTTTTATTTCATTATTTTTAATTTTGTTTTATTTTATTTTAAAATTTATTTATTTTTTTTTTTTTATTTAAATTTTTTTCTCAAACCTCCCTAAATATTTAATAACATATTGGGAGTAAAAATTAAAAAGTTTCGACAACATAATTTGACAGAAGCAACGCCTCTGTTCGACATGTAATTTGAATCTTTTTTTGCAACGGCAGATTTTAACAGGATATTATAATAATAATAATCTAATGTCATGTCTGTCTCCTGTGCTATGTACTTTGCTATTTCATCTCGTTTGTCACACGAAAAAAGCCACATAAAAAAAATTAACGCGACAATATGGTGACATAATAGCAAGTGATAATGGTTCTCTGTCGTGTTTGTTGTTTGTTATAACAACTAAGCTCGAATGAACGAACGACGGAAATTTTTATTATTATAATTTTTCTCACTTAGTTTTTTTTTCTTTCTTTATCATAATTTTTTTTCGTGTAAATATAAACTGCGGTGCTTTGTCAAAGATTTTTTTTCTTCAAGAAAAATGTTTGGTTTTGTTGTGCAAAAGGTACTCGATCAAAATAAAAGTTTTTAATGAAAAGGACTTGAACAAGTTTATAAATTGACTCTTTATGGTCTCTTTAGTAATCAATCAATCAAAAACATTTGTTATGGGAAAAGGACTTCAAGAGAAACGGAAGTCATTAAGAACTTTTTTTGATAAAGTCTCTGAACGGAAAAAAATGAAATCAATCAAAAAGTTTAATTTCTAACAAATTTAAATGGACTTTTAGGGATCTCCATGTTAAAAGCCCACACAAGACGACCTCTTCAGTTCGTATCCATTATCGTTAAAAGATATTTTTTCATCATCGTCATTCTTAACGTATCACATTTTACTGCCGGTTATAAAAAAAAAAAATTCTCGCACTAAAGCACTTTTCAAGGACCCATTCAGCTGTGAGATTTTACGGAATGAAAAGCTATAACGACTACCTTGACTTGAAAATTTTTCCGTGCCATTCTTTTTTTCTTCCTTTCCTTCTTTTGTGTACATTTTTACGTATTTTACATTTTTTTATGACTAGCAAACATTTTCCGGATTAAACATTTTCTGCAAGTGTGAAGGAGCACTTTGGCTAAAGTAGGCTTCTTTGTGTCATGCATGGACCGATTTTAGCACAAAAGCACAAACATTTTTCGCTCGTTAACACAAAACTACTCTCGTCACACAGAGAAATTGTCCTCTTGAAAAAGTTGCCAATGCGAAAACGTGTGAAAAGACACAGAGGATATTAAACGATGTGGTCATTCATAATCTCATATCTGCACATGACAGAGACTTTTTCCGAACAAAACAAAGCGTTATTTACATACACTTTGACCGAATATGTGTCGATAAATTTTCAGAAAAGTAACCTTGTCTCGTAAATCATCGACAATTTATGTGAAAGACTCGACTGAAAGATTTGATTCGTTGGTCTGGAAATGTCTCTTTAAAAAAAATTGTTTTTATCGTTCCGGAAGAAAATTCGGAAAAATAAAATAAAAATCCAATTTTTAAACATATATTGGAGATGAGAGATAAAAGTAAAAAAGTCATTAAATCTGTTTGAAAATTCGAAGGAAATTGTTCGTTATCTTATTGAAAATTTTAGTGCAATAAAATGATAGGTTGTAATAATGTCTGTTAACGTAATTTGTCAATGATCGGTTATTCCGAGAAACTTTTATTTGAAATTAGTTCTCGGAAAATGTGCAAAAAAAAAAGTTTTATTAAACTGAAAATGTCCTAAAAAGTAAAAAATTAGACAAAAAAAAATAAATAAAATGATTAAAATTAAAAAAAATGAAATAAAATTCTTAATTAAACAATTAAAAATAAAAAAAATTAATTAAATAATTAATAAAATTAAACAATTATTAAAATATAAATAAGAAAAATAAATTTTTAAAAATTAAAAAAATATTATTTTAAAAAATAAAAAAAAATAAAAAAAAAATTAAAAAAAAATTAAATAAAAATCTTTTTATAAAAATTAAAAATTAATTCATTTTATAAAAAAATTAAAAAAAAAAATTTAAAATAAATAAAAAAAGCAAATTTTCATTAAAAAAAAAATATTTTAAAAAATAAAATTTAAAACTAAAAATTAAGAAAATATTTAAATTTAAACCGTTTTTAACGAAATTTTTAATTTTGATTTTTTTTATTTAAAAATTTAAAAAATTCATTCACAAATTCTTTTTGGATCATTAAATTAAAAATTTCTTAAAAAAAAAAAATAAAAATTAAAATAATAAAAATTTAAAATATTTTTTAAATTAAATAAAAAAATAAAATTTTAAATTAAAACTAAAATAATTTGTAAAATTTGGGTACATAAAAATTAAAAATTAAATTAAAAAATTTATTATTTTTTAACAAATTTTTACATTTTTGAAGAAAATTTTTATTTCTGGTTTTTTATTTTAAAAAGCTTTTTTTAAAAATTAAAAAATAGTAAATTTAAATAAAATAAATTAAAAGAATATTCAAATTTTCTGAAAATTTTTTTAATTAATTTATTTTATTAAAATATTTTTAAAAATTTTTCAAAAATTAATTAATTAATTTTTTTTTAAATTTTAATTTTTAATTAATTTTTAAAATTAATTTAATTTTAAATAATTTTAAATTTTTAAAATAAAAAAAAATTAACTTCAATAAAAAGCACACAATGAAATTTAATACGATAAATTTTTAAAAATAAATGACATACACTTACGATGCGAATAGAAAATCATTATTACATAGTAGGAGTAATTTGTAATCCCATATCCAGCTTCAGTTTATTTTTTCCGAGAAATATGCTTAACATTTTTTTCAAGTCCCTCATTTCCCATTGCAGGTGTAAATTTTCATTATTTCGCTCCTCAATGTAATCCGACGCACGACTTTTCGCGCGATCATCCATGAAACAAGCAAAAAAAAAAGACGAAAAATTGCATGCTACATAATTCACTTGCGAGTTACTTTAATTCCAACATAAATCACGTGCAAGCTGCAATAAAATACATAAAATTGCGAAGACGAGAGAAATAATGATACCTCCTCCTCATGAACGAAGAAGATGGAAAATTATAGTGATTGTAACTTTTTGTGTCTAATCCTTGGGTGAAACGAAGCTACTTTGTTGCATCTTCGCGATAACAAGAAAATGTCCTCGAGTTTATGAAATTTTTATTATTGAACGAGTGACTGACTAATAATGAAAATACATGATAAAAAGTGAGCAAATAAGATTTGAGCATCACTTATTGAAAAGGAAAATTTCTCTCGTCTTGACTTTGCGCGCTTCGCAAATTGAATCAACTGTAATTTATTTATTTCTTTCACGTTGACTGACGGATGCAAGTTGTTGTTGTTGTTGTTACTTTTGATGCTTCACTCGTTGCACATCGCAATAAAAGTAACAACAATTTTCAATAAAGATGCAAAGTAAAATATTTTATTCTATATGATGATGATGATGATGCATGTTACAGATAGGCTTCTGATAAACAAAATATATTTTCAATATTTACAAGAGGAGGAGTGCAGCATCAGCAGCAGCAACAGTGACGGATTTAGATTTTTTTGAGCTTCTGAGTCCTTCAAAAATCAGAAATTTTTTAATTTTTGCTTGGTTTGAATTTTATCTAAAAAAATAATTAAAATAAAAATTAAATAAATTAATAAAATATTAAAACAATAAAATTATAATAAATAAAATAAAAAAATTAAATTAAATAAAAAAAAAAATGAAAAAATTATAAAAAAAATTAAAAAAATATAATAAAAAAAATATAAATAAATTAAAAAAATTTAAAATTAAAAAAAAAAAAATAAATAAAATTAAATTTTAAAATTAAATAAAAAAAAAAAAAATGAAATAAAAAAAAAATTAAATTCAAATTTAATTAAATTAAATTTTAAAAAAATAAAAAAATAAAATAAATTAAATAAAAAATAAAAAATAAAAAAAAAAATTAAATTAATTAAAATTAAAAATAAAATTAAATTAAATTAAAAAAAAATATATAAAAAAAAAATAAATTTTAAAAAAATAAATTAAAAAAAAATAAAAATAAATAAAAAAATAATTAAAAAAAAATAAATAAATAAAATTTTAGGCTTGAAAATAATTTTTAAAAGTAATTTTTTTTTTTGATCGGGATCAAAAGTTTAAAAAAATAAATCCGGACCTGATCATCAGCACACAAACTTGGATGCATAAAATATTTTTTATTGAATTTACTAAGTGCATGTTTGTTTGTTGTTTGCTGATGTGTTGCTGTTAGAATGCAGGAGGTTATCACGTCGTCATCTTCGTCTCTTGTCTAGGAAATTATTATATCGGAAAAATAAACAAAATTAGCAAAACTCGTGTCCTTGATTCATATTTATATGCATCAACATTTTGCGTCGGGGAATTTTCCCATAAACAAAAATAAATAAATAAAAATTTCCATAAATTTAATTTCAAAAATATTTCACATGTCTGCCAACTTTTCATACTTTCCTTGTCTCGTTAGAGTCAGTTTGGTCCAATATTTTGCATCAAAATCAAACATATTCGCCTTTCATAAATTTCATTGTTTTCTGCGAATATTATGTTGCAAAATTGTAATAAATTATTTCCTTGGAACGATCGCCCTCCCGTTCTCTGACTGTCGCTGTGAATTCACATTTATTTGTCTGTGAAACATTTTATCGTCGTACATTTTATTAGTATTACAACAAAAGCGTCCCAAAATTGTATAGAAATAGGATGAATTAATAAATCATTTCTAGCTGTATGAATACAAGTTAAGATAATAATATAAAGTTTTAGCTGTTGGCAAACATGAAATCATAATGTCCAGTTATGATATACATAATGCTCTAAAAATTATATGGATTTATTTTGTGACGCTCCACGATGACAATGAACTTTGGGGATTGTAAGATTTTTTGAATGGCAAAAGCTCGAAAAATATTTGAGGAGTGCTGAAATGAAAAAAAAAATTATTTTCAATTTTTTTTTCTTAAAGCTTATAAATAAAAATTAAATTAAAAATAAATAAATTATTGAAATAAATAAATATATAAATTTTTTAAAATTTCAAAACGATTTTTTTTTAATTTTTTAGAAGCTTTAAAAATTTCATTTATTTTATTTTTTTTTTAATTTTTAATTAAATATTAATAATTTAAAAAAAATCAAATATAAAAAAATTTCCTTAATTTTTATTTTTTTAATTATTTTTTAATTTTCTTTAAATATTTTTTTCTAAAATTTTAATTATTTTATTACAATATAAGAAAAAAAATTTTTATTTAAAAATATGATTGAAAATGACATAAATAAATTTATAAAAAAAAATAAAATTAATAGATTTTAATTATTAATTTAAAAATAAAATCAAATTTCAAATTTATTTAAAGAAAAACTAATTTTTTTTTTTATTTAAAAGAAAAATTTAAAAAAAATTTATTTTTTATTTTAAAGAAAAATTTTTTTCTGAAAGAAAAAACCAATTTTAATTTTTTTTTAAGTTGAACTAAATTAAATTAAAATTAATTTTTTAAGATTTTATTTAATTAATTTCAATTAAAATAAAAATCGAAAAAAATAAAGAAAATAAAAAAAAAATTCAATGAATTTTTAAAAAAGTTCAAATTATAAAAAATCCGGCAAATTAAAATCTCCCCGAAAAACTTTAGTAGATATTTAGTGTATTTGAAATTAAATTTATTACGATGCTCATGATGATAATGGCTTAGCTAATAATAATAGTTAAGTTATTTTTCGAGGCAAAACTGCCCCAAATAGGATTAAATGGCAAATATTGTGTGTTTGTTATGCGATAAACATATTTGCATTCAAACCCATAACAATAATAATAATTTTAGTAATGAATAGTGCGAAATACCACAAAAACATCAAATTTAACAAGATAATATTATTTCATACAAATATTAAAACAAATACATGACCTCCGTAACACAACCAAATTATCGAATATTTATTTTTTTTTGCATTAACATGAATTTAACGAGAATTTTTGGATAATAATTTTTTAATAATTATTTTTTTTTTCAGATTATCGACGAACATTACCATTTCCATCATCACGCAGTGTCGAAACGCTCAATAAGCCCATCAAGTCATCACCAAAGTCACCTCGACACGGACGATCGTGTGCGATGGTCGCAACAGCAACGTGCCAAATCAAGGCAAAAACGTGATTATGTTAAGCCAAATAGACAATCATCATTATCATCTAGTAGATATACTAATTTATTAAATGATCCAAAGTGGCCATTAATGTGGTATCTTGTGAGTAATTTTCTTGTTTTTCTTCGTGAGAATTTTTGTTTTTATGAAAATAAATTTCAATTTTTTTTTTCGCAGAATCGTGGAAGTGGCTTAGATATGAATGTAATTCCCGCATGGAAGGAAGGCATTACGGGAAGGGGGGTAGTTGTAACAATTTTAGATGATGGTCTTGAGTCAGATCATCCCGACTTGATAGCTAATTATGTGAGTAAATTATTTTTTTTTCATGTTTTTTTTTGTTGGTCCCTCATGTCATCGCGTTGTCGAGAAAACCGCTCTTTATTAAAAAAAAAAATAAAAATAAAAAAATAACTTTTTGTTATTATTTTATTTTAACATTCATGAATAAATAGTGAAATAAATAACCTTTCAACAATAATAACAAGAACAATAAAAATTTTCTTGAATTAGCAACAAAAAATCGATTGAAGTGTATTTTTTTTTTGTTTAATAAATTAAAATTTAAAAATTTATTTATTTTAAAATAAATTAAAAATTTTAATAAATTATGAAAAATGCATGATTTTTTTTTTAAATATTTAAAAATAATATAGGTATTTTCATTTTTTTAAATTTTAAAATTATTTGTAAAAAATGCAAAGAAATTTTAAATTCGAAATAAATATTTTTTAAAATTTTCAAAAATTATTTATTTTAATTTTTTAAAATAAAAATTAATTTTTGATGAAAAATATTCAAATAAAATTTAAAAAAATAATAAATAAGAATAAAATAATTAAGCAAAAATATGTAAAAAAATTTATTAAGAAAAAGAAAATATTTAAAAAAGAATAAATATAAATTTATTTAATTATTTATTTAAATTAACATTATTTTTTAATTTATTTATTCAAAGTGTTTAATTTTTTTTTAAATGAGGAAAAAAAGTAAATTAAAAAAATTTTGGACTAAATTTTAAAAAATATTTTTACTCAAAGAAACAAAAAATAAAATAAAATAAAATAAAAATAAATAAAAAAATAATTTTTTAAATTTAAATACTTTGCAAAAAATTTAAAAAATATTAAAAAATTTAAAAAATATTAAAAATTAAATAAATAAAAAAAATAAATAAATAAAAAAGTGCAACAAAAACAATATAGTTCATAAAAAATACACTCCAAAAAAATTATAAATAAATAAATATAATTAAATTTTTCTCGTTCCTCGGATAAACAAAAAACAATTCGATCCGAGAACGAACACGTGGCATCGTCATAAGCCTATCAAGCATTTTTAATACACTAATTAATGATATTTTATGAAGCTCCGCGTTATTTATCGCTGGCATGGCGGCACGCTGCTGATGACGATGCCATCAGGTAATAAATTGAATGAAAACAAGTCGGAGGATATCTCGTACAAACAGATATTCGGGACAACGAGAGAGAAAGAGTTGTATCAGGTGTTTAATAACAAAAATTGTTTTTAATTGATGTTATTTTTGCGGTAGATGCGCAAAAAATAATAATTACATTCCGCGCGTGAATTGGGAAATGCTTTCGGTCAATATTGACATTTACCTGCCCGAGGGGATGATTTAACGCAAAAAATTCTCACACTCGATGGAGACGTCTGGTTGATTATTTTTATTTTTTGCGTAACAAGATGAATTTTCCTCTCGATATATTGCCAAACTGTCTGCTAAATCAGCAGAAAAAATATCTTATCACGTTGTCGCTGTACGTAAAATATTGTCAAAAGACACTCAATCATCGACAACATTTCTTCCTTATCCGTCTTCTTATCTACTTTCGCTTTTCTCTTGAGCTTATCTCGTAAACATAACATGTGAAGCCCGCATTTCAACGCACACAGACACAAAAAATGTTTAGATATATCAAACAATTTATCACTGCATGTGCTTAGAAAATATTCCCGGAAATAAAAAAAAATACAAAAAAGAGGGATAAAAAGTTGGCAAACACCTTGCTCGTTATTCATAAAGCACTCCCCGTATGTTTGTGTGGTTGAGATACGATTCCTGTGATGAACTAAATCACAATATTTATCTTGATCGGTTTGTTTACGCACACGTGAATAAAAAAAATATTTTCTACTTATATCTACCTACTTTGATTTTTTTTCTATTTTTTTTTTATTCTAAGTGATGGCGGTACTATGAATGAAAATTCGGATCTCATGAGGGAGAGAAGTTATGGTGTGTTAAAAAATATTGTGCGACACTTTTGGAGAAAATAAATAACGGATTTATTGATATTCAGAGTGTTTGTGACTTTTTTTTCGAACAAACTCAATAAATTTATGAAATTTGTTTTTTTTATTTGTTTCACAGAATGAATTGCGGGACTAAAAATAGACGGTATCAAGGTTTTTCGTGTAAAAAACAAAAGTAATTGAAAAGAAAATTGATAAAAACATGACGTTATTAAAAAAAGAAAAGAAACGCCTACGTTAATTTGTGATCCTTTATCACTCAATGACAAAAAGAAAATTTTTACCTTTTTTAATATTAAATTTTCAAAATTTTTAATTTAAATAATTTTTATATATAAATATTATTTTTTTATTTTATTATTTTTTTTTTAATTTTAATTTAATTTTTTTTTATTAATTATTTTTTATTTATTAAAAAAAAAATTTAAAAAAAAATAATTTAATAAAATTTAAAAAAAATAATTTTAATAAAATTAAAAAAAAATTAAAAATAATTTTCAAGTAATTCAAGTAAAATTTTATTATTTTACGCTGCAAAAAAAAATAAAAATCAAATAAAAAATTATTTAAAATTAAAATAAAATATTAAATTAAAAAAAAATTATTTTAATTTAATTTTTTTTTTTAATTTTTTTATTTTTATTTTTATTTGATTTTTTAAAAATTAAAATATTTTAAAAAATATTTAAAATTATAATAAAATTATTTAAAAAATAAAAAAAAACTTATAAAAAATCATTAATGATTTTAATATATGTAAAATGTTATTTCATGCCGCGAGAAAAATCAAACAACAAAAATCCAAATAAACGATAACGGAAATTAACATTTATTGGTTTTGTGCTCTAATAATTTTTGTGCGTGTTTATCTCACGTGGAATCATCAACTGGTTTGATCCATAAATGGCATTTGTTTCCATTTGTTTAACAAAAATGTTTTTTTTCTCTGTAACCCAATTTATTGGTAACGATGGAAAAAAATTTTAATTAGATTTGAATATCAAATTTTGTTTTTTTTTTTATAAATTTGTGAATTTGTGCGAAAATATTTTATTTGTGTGTGTATTTTTGTATTTATTCACTGAACAAAAATAATTAAATTTTTTCTGTGAAAATTCGCGTGTGAGCGATTTACGCATAAACAAAAATACATATATGCAATAAAATGCAGGAAAAATGCATATTTTTTTATTTGAATAAATATAAATGAATAAAAAGTGAGTTATAAAGGTTTTTTGTGTGAGTGATAAAATTAGATTTTTTTTATCTGTATGAAATTTATAGTTTTTTTGTCGCTTTGTTAGATTTTTTTAAATGGCGCCTTTTTTACTGAAAATTAAATTTAAAATATTTTTTTTAAATTCAATTATAAAAATTGAAATAAAAAAAATATTATTTTTATAAAATTAAAATTATTTAATTAGCTAATTTAATGAAATAAATTTATTTATTATTTTTTATTTATTTAATTTTTTTTAAATTTAATTATTATTGATTCAATTTATTTTAAAATTAAATTGCCATTATTAAAAAAAATAATTTTTAATATTTAAATAAAATTATTTAATTATTTAAATAAAAAAAAATAAATTAATTATTTAATTTAAATAATTAAATAAATAAAATTTTATAAATAAAATATTTAAATAAATTAATTCAAACTACTTATGAAATAGAAAATAAAAAAAATTTTATTATTTAGAAAAAAATAAAACAAATTAATTAAAATTAAATTTATTATTCAATTTATAAAAAAAATAATTTAATTTTTCTTTAATTTAATTAAATTTTATTTTTTTTATTTCATTAAAAATCAAATTAAAAGATAAAATTTAATAAATAAAATTGACTTTTAATCTAAAATTGCAAAAGAAAAATTCATTTTTTCTCATTTTTCTCTGAAAAAACGCCCGAAGCAATGTCAATCGGGCAAAAAATCGAAAATAAAGTCAATTCACCAACATACTCAATTTAAACTTTTATTGCTTTTTATTTCTTTTGATGTTCATGTCGAAGAGTAACATTCATGTGTATGTTTGAACTTTTTTTATGACGTCTTTAGAGCAGATAATTTAGAGATATTCTGTCCAGGCAGGCAGACAAAGCAAACACGAGTGTCACAATTTCCAATAAATTTATTTATGTTTTGTCTTTATGACTGCTAAATTGTCACAAAAATGCCTCGAGACTGAAAAACTTTTTTTTTTGCCAAAATAAACATTCAGAAGACACATTATTGTTTAATGTTGTTATGTTTTTAGATTATGTCTTTGTCACACAGAGGAATTTTTAAGGACTTTCAATTCAAGAGGGACCAATTTTGTGTTCTATTTTAAGAAAAAAAAAATATTTGAATAAATTTTTATTTTTTTTTCAGGATCCAAAGGCGTCTTACGATGTAAATAGCCACGATGACGATCCAACGCCGCATTACGACATGACGGACTCAAATCGCCATGGAACGCGATGTGCGGGCGAAGTTGCTGCAACCGCGAATAATTCCGAATGCGCTGTCGGAATTGCGTTTGGAGCGCGTGTTGGAGGCGTTCGGATGCTCGATGGCGACGTTACGGATGCCGTTGAAGCGCGTTCTCTCAGCCTTAATCCTCAACACATTGATATTTATAGTGCCAGTTGGGGTCCCGATGACGACGGCAAAACTGTCGATGGACCCGGAGAGATGGCAACGCGTGCCTTTATCGAGGGCGTCACGAAAGGGCGCAACGGAAAGGGATCCATTTTTATTTGGGCGAGCGGCAATGGGGGTCGAGAACACGACAATTGCAACTGTGATGGATACACGAACAGCATTTGGACTTTGTCGATTTCGAGTGCAACGGAGGAAGGTTCAGTGCCTTGGTATTCGGAAATGTGCAGTTCGACTCTCGCAACGACTTACAGCAGTGGCGGGCAAGGCGAGAAGCAAGTTGTGACGACAGATTTGCATCATTCGTGCACGGCGTCGCATACGGGAACGTCAGCATCGGCTCCATTGGCGGCGGGAATTGCTGCTCTTGTGTTGGAAGCGAACAGTAATCTTACATGGAGAGATTTGCAACATATTGGTAAGGAATATTTTTTACCTGAAATTAAAAAAAAATAAAAAAAAATTAAAAAATGAAAAATATAATATGATAAAAATTAATTAATTTAATTGAATAAAAGAATTAAAAGAATTAAAAATTTAATTTTTGAAATTAAAAAAAAACGTTAAAGTTAAAAATTCAAATTAATATTTTTAAAAATTAATTAAAAAATTTTTTACACAATTTTCTTGTTTTTAATTTGAAAATTCAAAGATTTTTTTAATAAATCAGTAAAAAAAATAATATAAAAAAATATTAGACTTCATAAAAATAAAATTTGATGAAAAAATCGATCGATTTGTTTTTAAATTGTCAAAAATTTCTTATTTAAATTTTAATTCTTAATTAATTTTTTGTCTTAGTTTATTTAATTAAATTAATTAATTTATTTAAAAAATTTATTTCGAACAATTTTTTTAAATTTTAATTTAAATTTGTAAATATAAAATTTTATTTTTTTAATTATAAAAAAATTTTAATTTTTTTTAAAATTAAAAATTTATTTAAATTAAAAATTAATTAAATTAATTAAAGTTTATTTAAAAATCTAAATTAAATTAATTCATTAAATTAATATTTTTTTTTAAATCTTAATACTTAATATTTTTAATTAAATAATAATTTAAATTTTTAAATTTTTCATTTAAATCATAAATTTATTTTTTAATTTTTTTAAAAATAATTAATTTTACCTCAAAATTTTCCATTTCAGTTGTTCGAACTGCCAAACCAGGCAACCTCAAAGATCCAACATGGTCGAAAAATGGCGTGGGGCGTCGCGTTTCTCACTCTTTCGGTTACGGATTGATGGATGCTGTCGCGATGGTTCGTCTCGCACGCACTTGGAAAACAGTTCCTGATCAACAACGTTGCGAAATTAACGCTCCTCATCTCGACAAGTAAGAAAAATCCTCTGAAAAAAAAAAACAAAAAATAATTAAATTCTTTCTCTCATCCAGACAAATACCGCCAAAAAGTCGTTTAAAGCTCCAATTAACGGTCCAACATTGCAAGGGTGTCAATTTCCTCGAACATGTACAGGCAAAAATTTCATTAACATCACAGCGTCGCGGCGACATTCAAATTTATTTAACATCCCCAGCGGGAACCAAAGTGACATTATTGACATCGAGGTAAGTTTGCCACAGAAACGAAAAAAACTTTAATAATTAAATAAAATTTTATCCGACACAACGACATGCGACGTTAAAGACGGTCAATAATTAAAAAAAAAATAAAAATCAACACAAAAAGGTACTAAATGAAAAGGGGTTCGCAACAAAATGAAGTTACCAAATAATAAAATTTATTAGGTGTCCCTTCATTAGATGAAGAAATAAACCTAAAAAAAGTGTGTTCGCACACCGGGAAATTGCGAGAGGAAAGTAATTTACCTCTCAATGAGCAAAGCATCGTCTCGTGTCACAGACTTTTGTTGCGAAAAATTATTCACCTGTCATGCAAGTTTGTCTAACAATTTGGGGGAGAATTAGATAAAAAAGAGCGATAAAAAATGGGTCATCGCCTTTTTTTATTTTTTGTAAGAAAAAAAAAAATTAATATCAAATTTAAAATAGCTTAACATAAAAAAAGTTAAAAAAAGTAAAAAATAATTAAAATTAATAATTGAAAAAATTATTAATTAAAAATTAAATTTAAAATTTTATTTTGATTCAAATAAAATTTCGAAAATTGATAAAATAAATTAATTTAAAAAAATTGAAAAATAGTAAAGAAAAAAATATTTTTCAAATAAATCAAATATTTTAAATAAAAAAATAATGATATTAAAGGATTTAATTTTATTAAATTAATATTAAAAAAATTAATTAAACATTTTTTTATATAAATGTCTAAAAAGATAGAAATTATTTGAATAATTTTCAATTAATATTCAATAAAATAAATTAAAAATTTTAATATAATTTAAATTTTTAAAAATTAAAAAAAATGATTCAAAAAAAATAATAATTTAAATAAAATAATAATTTTAAAAATAATAATAAAAATTAATAATTTTTTTAAATATATTTTTTAAATATTTAAATTTTGAAAAAATAAAAATTTTAAAAATTAAATAATTTAATTTTTAATTAATGTTAATTAATTTTTTTTTCATATAATTTTTAATTAAATTTAAAAAAAAAATTAATTTTAAAATAATTTGATGAATGAAAAAAAAAATAATAAATAAAGAATAAAATATACAAAAAAAACACATATGGAGACGCCATGTTATTTTGTTTCAAAAAATTTTCCACGAAAATTTCCATCATCACAAAAAAAAAGAAATTAAGCTACAGTTAATAACAACGTGGTTCATGAATCCAATCAATTTCGTGTGCAAGTGTGAAAATTAATTTCAAACTTCAATTACATTCACACCCCGACGCTTTTTCTTTTTTGTAAATATATAATCATAAAAAAATACAAATTATGGAAATTTTGTCGGCTTTCGAAACAAAAAAATTAACAAAAAACATTTTTTCATCACTTTACTGATATTCTCCGAAATTATTTTCATTTTCAGATCGCACGACGTGTCACGCGCTGGATTTAATAATTGGCCTTTTATGTCTGTGCACACATGGGGTGAAGCACCGCACGGGCATTGGCAGCTCGAAATATACAACGAGGGACGTTATATGGGTAAGTGCATTTTTTTCATCACTTTTTCACATTGTTATGTGTCTGTTGCAGTAAATGAACTTATTAATTAAAACGAAAAAATGAAAAATTTTTTTTGGGGACATAAAAATAATAACTGCAAGCGTTTTCTCCGTACTAACTGCACTAACAAAAAAAAAATAACAAATTTTCATCAAAACTTTTTTTCATGTCTGAACATTTTTTCGCTCATAAAAATTGCTCAGGATACACACTTTTTAAGGGATGGTCCATTATCTTGTATGGCACATCTCAACCTGCGCAACCAGGTGATCCGCCTCAAGTATCAAAGACTCCCGTCACTGCTCCGTTACCAACCGCGTCGTCATCGGGCATCATCACGAACAACAATAGCTATAATTACGGACAAATTTATACAAAGGCGCCGAGTAGCAACAACAAAAATAGCAGCAACAAAAGTGCGAATGGTCGCGGCAAAGGCAATAAAAACAAAAATGGCAAAAATAAAAACAAAAATCAACAAGGGACAACGCCAAGACCGAATTTCACTGCTGCTCCGAACAACAAAAATCGCTTGACGACGACGAAACCCCAAAAAACGACCGTCGGTTGGAACAGTTTGACAAACAATAACGGCGGATGGAAACAATCGCAATCGGCAATTCCGCAAAAAACTGCCGTCAAAGCGCCGAAACAAGTGAAAAACAGTGACGATGTCGCGCCAACTGTGATAACGCGTCAAAACCTGAACCTCTTCGATCATTACGACAAAATCCAACAAATTTTTCCCGAATTGCAACCATATCAAGACACCACTAACAGCATGTTCATTAACCCGAATAACAATAACAAAAAGGAAACAACTGCCACAACCGCCTCATATTCCTTAGTTTCATCCGCCATTGTCGTTAACAATAAACCCTCACGAGCAAATTCTAAAATTCCCTCTTCCGTCGATTCGTCGTCGAATAATAATAATAATAATTACGATGCTGATGCCGAATTCATTGATGTTGTAGCGGAATATCCGAGCATGGGAAGTAACAACAAGAAGAATAAAGGCTCCGCATCGTCTTGGTCAAACAAGCAGAATTCAAGGATAACTTCCAGTCAACGTGGAAACGGTACATTTTTGTGTGGCTTCGAAATATTTTTTTTTTTTGCTATTTATGATAAAGCACATCTTTTTTTATTTATTTTTTTTTACGATATAAGTAGACACAATGATCCATTAATGCCTTTCGAGTGATACGAACCGCACTTGAAGAGGCCGTTTCGTAATTCCTTGCATGTTGATTAGCTATTTGTGTGTTTCGTGGAACGAAGAGTGTGGAAGAAAAATGGCCAAATGATGAAGATTTCTTTTGTTTTATTTTTTTTACATTTTTTCGGAGATGTGAAAAAAATGTTCAATTTGTTTTCAAAAAAAAAAAAAAAAAAATTAATTTTTTCAAAAAATATTAAAATTTATTTTGTTTGTGAAAAATTTAGAAATTTTAATGAAATTTTTTTTTTTCAATAAAAAAGTTTTTTTAATTAATTTTTATTGAACTAAATTAAATTAAAATAAATATTTAAAAAAAATTAATTTTAAAAAAATATAAAAATTATTATTATTATTTTTTTTTTTGAAAAATATAGAAATTTTAAAAAAACTTAATAAATAATTAAATTTAATGCAAATTATTAAATTAAAAAACTTTTAATGAATTTTAAGTATTTTTTTTTCAATAAAAAAATTTTTCAATTGGTTTTTAAAAATAAAATAATATCAAAAAAAATATTAAATTTAAAGAAATGAATAAAATATTTTTAATTACTTATAATAATTAATTTATAAAAATTCAATTTATGATGAATTTATTTCTAATTATTTGAAAAAAAAAATATATTTTGAAATTATTTTTATTCTTTTAATTATTAAAATTAATTAATTTGAAATTAAATTTAATTAATAAAAATATTGAATATTTTTTTTTTAATTTTTAATAATCCAATTTGTAATGAAGTTATTTTTAATTTATATTATGGTAGCTATTAAAATTAATTAAATTAAATTTTTTAAATTTATTTTTATTATTTAATTAAAATAATTTTAATTTTTAATTAATTTGAATATTATTGAATTATTTATTCAGTTTTATTAAAATTTCTATATTTTCCACAAAAAAAAAATTTTTTTTATTTTTTTTAAATTATTTTTAACTGTTTTGAGATGATTAATTTTTTTAAATAATCACAAAAAAATAAATTTTAATTTTTTAAAAATTAATTTTGCTAATTTGAGATATTTCATTTTTTTTTAATAATTTTAAATAGATAAATTTCAAATAAAATTTTTTAATTAATTTTTTTTTAATAAAAAAGTTTTTATTTTTTTTAATTTTCTTTAAAAAAATCATTAAAATTGTTTCAATTTTAAATATTTTTGAATTTTTTAAATATTTTAAATTATTTATTTAATTTTTTTTTATTTTTAATTTTTAAATAATATAATTTTAATTAATTAATTAAGATCCTCGAAGAAAAAAAATTAATTTCCCGCCTCTGAATTTTCCTTTTTATTTTTTATTCACAAAAAACATCTTTAGACAAATATTATGATAAGTCCCTCGTTTTTTTTGTTCGCAGTGAGGATAAACACAAATAATAATAAAATAAAAACAAACAACAGTAAATAAAATAATGAGAGACACAATTTTTCATCTCTCTCTTTTTATTTTATTATTTTATGAATTATTCAAGATGTCATGAAAAAAATCTTGTTCGTGCCACGCTTCAATCATCGGCTTAGACAAAACAACCCCTTTTAACTGGTTTTATCAATAAATAGAAATTCATGAGCACGAATGTAGATTTTGTCACGTGTTTATCCAAAAATATATTTCGTAACCAGACATCATAAATTGCATGAAAAGTCAGATTTTAATTGAATTAGATGTGTATTTGGTTAAATTGAAATGCGTTTTGAAATTCAGGTCACAGCAAAATCGATAAATTTTCCTACAATAGAGTGGATGAGTGATGACTTTGTTCGAAAGTTGGTCGATTGGAAACTTTGTTAGATAAACATGTCCTTCTTTTTCTTCGTTTTTCTTAATTTTTTTTTCTTTTCGATTGACATGAGCTTTAAATAAAGACATATGGTACCAAATGTCGAGTAACTTTTTAAATTGAGTGGTTGATCCTTTTTTCAACGAACACTCAATAAATTTTTTTTTTTCGTTTGAATTGATTGAAAAAAATCAAAATTCTTTTAAAAGGAAAAAAAAAAGTAAAAAAAATAAAATAAATAAATAACAAGGAAAACCGAAGTATTTGTTGTTTAAATTCTCAAAAGATTTACGTTTTATTTATTTTTTTTACAAGCTTGACACACATAAACAGCTTCAACTTAATAATAAACCACAAATTCAATTTCCGACCATTACAAAGAATTTTTTTAACAAGAAAAAATAAATAAAAAAGATTCCTTGACAGTTTATGGACTACTTCTCCTACTTGTTGTCCGGCTAAACACAAGTTTAGATGAAAAGCAATGAAAAATTGTTTCAACAACTTACAAAAGAAACAAAATAAAATAAAAAATAATTTGATTTGACAGAATTTTGATTAAAAACAACATGTTGTAAGTATCAAATAAAACTCAAAAAAAAAAAGTTAATAAACTTTCCAGACGTTATTCAATATTTTATGAATATTAAAATAAATTCTTCAAAGGGGAAATTGTAATTATAATTTAAAATATAATAAATTAAACTAATTTTCCTTCTCTCAGTCTTTAATTCAAAAATATTTTCACATGGTTTGGGGTTTTATGCCCAGACAATAATGTTCCAAAAGTTTTCAACTAATTTATAATTAGCAAGAAAATCAACATTACAACAACCCCCATTTGTTCATATGGAACACATGTGAAGTTAATAAATTTACACTGAAATAATAAAATAAAATTCAAAACATTTGTGAAAAGTAAAAAATAAACAACAAAACTTATTTTGCCTTTCACTAACAGTTTAGTAATTATCATTATTATTTTTGCTGTGACAAACTCGGAAAAATGTTTAATTTTATCACATAATTATGAAAGTTTGCTGTGTTAACTTTTTCATGCGTTGCGGAAATTTTTATTTTGTTTTTGTAATTTTTTTTTGTAAATAACCAGGCGTTTGCACGAAAATTTTATTGATTTGTCAAATAATAAACTATTTACTAAAATTCTAATTTAATATTTATTAATAATAATTATTGTTTCAATATTTATTTAATAATAATAATGAATAAAGTTTAACCCGGTGTTTATTATTTATTTAATTGAATTGCCGAAATTTATTGTTTAAATTTTTTGTGTAGAGAAATGTAATTAGTATCTCATTATTTATTAATTTTGTTTTAATTTTTTTGTATGAAAATTAATTTTTCCCTTTTTTTGCCTTACAGCGCAAATAACGCAATGGGAATTGGTGTTCTATGGCACGGAAAATCCTCCGCAACCTGATGACCCGCCGAGATACGGATTTGACAAGTCTGGCTTGGATTCGGATACGTATGATGGAGAAATGGGACAAAATGTTCTTGAATTTGAACCTGGCACTGCAGGACAATGGAGAGATATTCAAAATGTAGGTTTTATATTTTTTTTTTGTTTTTTCATTAAAAAAATATTTTTTTTAAAAATTAAATTTAATTAATTTTAAATTTAATTTTAATTAAAAAAATAATAATTCTATAATTTTAATTAAAAATTTAAATTTAATAATAATTTAAATTTTATGTGTATAAAATATTTTCTTTCATAATAAAAAAAATTAAAAAATTTTTTTTTAAATTACATAAAAATGATTAAATTTAATTATTTTTAAATTTTAACATAATTAAAAAACTTAATTAAATTAAAATATTTAATTTTTTTGTAATGTTTCTTTGTATAAAAAAATTCTTTTAGATTTTTTTTTTCAAATTCATATGAAAAATTTAAGTTTTAAGAAATTAATGATTTATTAATTTTATTTGATTGAAATTGAAACTTTATTTAATTTATAATTTTTTTAAAAAATAATAATTAAGTAATTTAAATATTATTTTTTAATTAAATTCATAATATTTTTCTATACTATATAAATTTTTTTTAATTAATAAAAAAAATTATTTTCCGAAAAAAATAATAATTAAAAAATTTTAGTAATAAATTTTAATTTATATTAAATAATGATTTTAATTAACTTTTTTTTTTAATATTTAATTTTTAATTAAAAAAATATTTTTTGATATTAAAATTTTATTGATTTTCGATTTTATAATAATAAAATTTAATAAAAGTTTAAAGTTAAATTGAATATTAATTTTTATTTTACCTTAAAAAAAAATTTTAAAAATTATTTTTTTCCAATTTAATTATATTTTTTCATTTTTTATTTAAATTCAGGTCGACAATAACCGCATCGACGTATCACAACGCACCGCATCGAATGACCTTACAGGAAGTGCTTGCCGCAGCTTTTCTGGCGACTCTAAATGCATAGGTTTGTGCTTTATTTTATTATTTATATTCACATCACTCCTTTCAAACAATATAAACCTTAACTCAATAAATAATAATAGTTTAAAAAATTATTATCAGTATGTCAACAGGTAATTTTAAGTTTGAAAAAAAAAAGTTTTTAACTGAAAATAATGAAAAATAATAATAATACACCTACTATACTGACATATAATAATAATAGTAAAATATTACCGAGACCTACCTGTGTATAGTTGTGATTTATAATAAATAAAAAAAGATTATTAAAATATTGTATATAAAAAATATCAATTTTTACTCATTTTCAAGTAAAAAAGATGACACGAAAAAATGATGAAAAAAAATTACCGATAATAAATGAACTCAATAATAAAAAAAAGTGAAATTGTGTAAATTGATTCTAATGAATAGTCTTAAATAATAAAAAAATTGAATTTAAAAACGCAACAAAAAAATCCTTTCATACCCGAAAAAACTCATAATAATATTAAATAAAAAAATTTTTGTGAAAATTTTATAGAAAAAAAATTATGGAACGTATTTTTATTCAAAAAAAAAAAAAAAATCATCATCCTTCATCAATTCACACAATTGTAAAAAAAATGTGAATATTAAAATAAAAATCAATGAAGCACATTTGTAAAATTTCACAAACGTTCCTCCTTTCATTTTATTTTTATTATTTTTTTTTTAAAGAAAAATGAAGAAAATATTTGAATTACATTTTTTTATATTCAAATATATTTGTGTAGTGTAACAATGTATATTTAAAGATAAACATAAAAATAATAATAAATGATAAATATTCATGATATCATTATTACATTTGCTTTGTCGCGTGCGCAATTTTTAAAATAATAATAATAATTTAAAGGAATTAGTGTTGCGTGAAAATGGCTTACACGTCTAATAATCTCCTCATTCTGACCTTTCCTGTATCCATGGAGCGCATGGCGTTGATGATAGTCTAAAACAAAAGAGAAAGTAGTAGACGGGGTAGAAACAACAAAAAAAAAGATAAAATAAAATAAAAAAAGATGTCGCTGTATAAGAGCTATTTTAGTAATCAGGGTGGATTAAATAGCTTTATTCAAGGGATTAATGTAGACTTTGGAGCAACGTGCTCCGTTTTTTTTTGTTGCTTTGTGTCTGTAGCTACTACACAGATTATCTCCAATGAAAAAGACTTATAATCTTGTGTATTTGCGTTGTCCAATTTTTGTGTGTGAGACAAATGATGATGACAGACTTATTACAGAAAATGTGAGGAGACGGCTGGTTTTTTGTTAAAAAAAAATTTAAAAATTAAATAATTTTTAAAAAATATTTTTTTAGCAATTTTTATTAAGTTTTTGATCAATTTTAAATAATTTAAATAATAATAATAATTTAAATAATAAAACAAAATAAATTTAAAAAAAATTAATTTTTTTAAATAATTTATATTTTAAAATATTTTTAAAATTTTTAATTAATTAATTTTTTTTTTTTAATTTAGTTACAAATATTAACGTGTAATGAATTAATTCAATTTTAATTTTTTTTTAATTATTTTGAAGTCAGATTTTTTAAATAATTTAAATTGAAATTCTATTTATTGAATTTAATTATTTAAAAAAATGACTTCAAATAATTAAAAAAAATTAATTAAAATTTAAAAATTTACAAATAATTATTTAAAAAAAAATAAAAAAAATATTTTTTTAATTTAATTTTTTTTATTTTATGACAAATAAATTTTATGACTTGATATTACTTAAAATTTTAAAATTTTTCTTAAAAGTTTAAAAAGTTTTTTAAATTTAAAAGTTTGACAAAATTAATCAAGAAATTTAATAGAAAAAAATTAATTAAATAAAAATATTTAAAAAAAAAAATAATTTTTTTAACAAGAAATTTAAAAAAAATATATTTTAAAAATTTTAAATATTTTTTTACTTATTTTTTTTTATTTTTTCAACAAAAATCAGAAAAAAATTAAATAATTAAACTTTTCCGCCTAAATATTTTTTTCTTTAATTTTTTTTCACTCAACTAAACCACGAAAAATTAATAAATTAACTACAAAAAACTTTTCAAACCAAAAAATAAAAAACTGACCTCTAATGCGAGTTAAAACTCATAATCTTTCGTTCATTAATCACATTAATCATCATGAATCGACAAACTTTACCTCCTTTTCGATTGTTTTCCATTCCCAAACACACACAAAAAATCCAAACAAACCTTTTTTCCGTTTGTTTGTTTGTTATCGTTTAAAAAGCAACAAAAATTACCTGTTTTCATCCCCCCATCATCATCATCATCCTCAAAGCGGCGAAAAAAAAAACGTTGGAAAGTAAATGAACCTTCTTGCCATGAACCGTTTTATAAAAACAAACTCTCTGTAATGCGAATCGCAACTGACCCAGGAAATGGTTTTTGTTGCGAAGCAAAATTGTTTGCGAGAGGCAGAAAAAAAAATTCAACAATAATGAAGGATGATTATGAGAAGGATTATTTTTTGTTCATTATTGCAGAATTGTTACTGCTTTTTTTCTGCTGTTGTGAAAATATTTTAACCACATGCAGAAATAAAAAAAAAATAAACGAGAAAAGTGAGTTGAGAGGCAAGAATAACAAAGAAATTACTGAAAAGTCCTAAATTTTCCATGTGAGTTCATAAATTAACTTTTACCTCTCTACATAATTAACGACGAAATTATTTTTGTTGTTTGATGTATGATTTCATTAAGAAAATACCTCAAATAATGAACTCATGCATAAATTATTACTCCTAAAATTATTTGCACTACACATGAGTGCTTAAATTTGTTCCTCAAAAAAAATTTAAAAAATTTCCTTTAAAATCTTAAATTACGGAAAATTTTCTTATTTTTTTTATTTTTAATGAACATGAAAGGAAAATACATCAAAGCCTTAAAATTTCGCTTCGGTTGGGGAATTAGAATGTCTTGTCATGGCTTCGCATGTAAAGTCTCTCGAAGACGCGTTAAAAGCTGTTTTGTTCCCATATGCGAAAATTTTTGAAAATGTGATTTATTTAATATTCACAAATCCCGAGGATTTGGCAATGAATGATAAAAAAAATAAAAAAAGAAAAAAACGGAAGAAATTTTCCTTTAATGCGTTCCGCAATGCAGAGTTGCGAAAGACAAGCAAAAAAAAAGAATTATTATTGTTCTGTAAGCTCTCTGAAAAAAAGGAAAAACTTTTATTCCGTCTAATTTTCTATGTAATTTTAACATGTAAGCCTTTTTCTCGTTTCGCGCAAATTTTACATCTTAAAAGGCATTACCAAACTCAGCAGCAGACGTGATATTGAACGCGGTGTGCAATTAAGCGGAATTAATTGAAATTAAAATGAATTTTGTGTGTGTCTGTGTGCCTCACCTGAAATTCTCCTAATTACTTTGAATGATTCTCGAATAAACAAACGTAATTAGTATTCAGCGTGTGTTCGTGACACAGAAAAAATCTCTAAGAATTTTTATTTGTTTTTTTTTTTTGTGTCTGTGCGTTTTTTCGGGGTTGATGATGCAAAATAACAAGAGATGCAAGTTTTTTTTTAAACTAAAGTTGAAACTGAAGCGCATTTTTAATTTTTTTGTTAGAGATCTATTTTTTTTTACGAATTTTACATTTTCTTATTCCTTAAATATTTAAAATTTTATTTTGAGACTTCTTATTAACTTAACTTGGGACACATTAAAAATAATTATTTTGAAAAAATTTCAAGAGTTTTTTTTAATTCAAAAATATCATAATTCACATTTTTGTACTCCTCATAACAAATTTTAAAATTTTTATTTTAAACGAATTATAATTTTTTAAATAGTCATTTGAAAACAAAAAAAAAATCGAGCTCTCTATAAAAAATTTTAAAATTTAAAAATATTTTTTTCTCATTTTTTACTCCTTTTTTAACAATTTAGAAATTTTTTTATCATATTAATACTCCTCAAAAATTTATTAAAAAAAAAAAAAAAATAAAATATTAAAATCGTTAAATTTAATAAAATACTTTAAATTAACTTTCAAATTTTAAATTTTGAGCCTCCTTATTTACTGAATTTTTTTATTTAAATGTAAAAAGTCAAAAGATTTTTTTTTTATTGAAAAATACATTTATTCACAATTTTGCACTCCTCAATTTAATTTTTTTATTTAAAAATTTTAAACTGCAAACGACTTAAAAAAAATTTTAATCAGTTGTTCGGAAATAAAAAAAATTAAGCTTTTAATAGAAAAATTTAAAAATTTTTACAAAATAAATATATATTTCACTTTTTTACTCCTTGCTCACAATTTTGATTTTTTTCTCATTTACATACTCCTCATAATTTTGTTATATTATTAATTATTAATAAAAAAATTCTGAACATGAAACAATCTAAAAAAATAAAAATTTCAATATTTAACAATTTTGTAATCCTCTACAAATTTTCTTTCACATTTTGTTACTCCTCATGACTTAAAAAGTTATTTTTTGTTAAAAACAGTTAATTAAAATCGTATTCAAGAATTTTAATGATCAAATTAACATGTTTGTATTCCTCACAATTACAATTTCTTACTCCTCTTTCTCATTTTCGAACTCCTCATGAGTCAAAATTTCGTCTTATTGAAAAATTTTTTTTTTAAGTGATATTTTTTTAATTTTTTTCCTAAATATTAATATTTCACTTTTTCTTACTCCTCATTTTTTTTTTACATTTTCATACTCCTCATGAGTAAAAACCTGATATTTTTGAAAAAAATGCCTGAAAAAAGTAGTTTCATAAAATAATTACGAATTGTCCGCCGGCATCAACAGCGAAAAGTGTTAGAGGAAACAAAACACGACACGACGCTTGCATTCATTACCAACACACACGTTAGAATCGCGCTTCCGTGTTTGTGAGAGCGAAACAACAGTCCGTGGTGTTAATATCGCCGAGGAGCAGTTTTATTATTTTTTTTTGTCTGTTTGCCACTCGTGCTAAAACGTGGCTTTGCTGGCGTGCCCGAGCGATGTTGCTCTGTTGTGCAATTAACGTGAACGTGTTTTTTCCTCTAATTGCACACCTTTATCCATGCAAGCCTACTTCATTTACTGCATTTTTTTTGTGTTTCGTCGTTGTCCAGAACAATCCAGCGTTGTTAATAAGAAATGGGAATTGCCATAAATTGAGATGAGGTTTTTTATTTTTTTCTTTTTTTTGCATTCAGACTGAAAAATGACGCCCATTCGCAGGACAACAAAAAAAATGCATAAACATGTTAAATAAATTCCGAGTGCTTTTGTCAAACAATGCAGGCAGGCAGGCAAAAAATTACATATTTAGATTTTAATCTGAATACCTGTCCTCTTGTTGTTACGCCATGTGATTTTGCTCGTTCGCCATTTATTGACAATTTATTTGCATGGCAAGAGAGAAAAAAATAAAAATAAAAAAAAATCGCCCACAGTTATGGGACAATTGAATTGATGGCTTACTGGATGGAGGGAGAGAAAGCAGTCATTTACGCTGAATTTTTCCCGTTTATTTGTAATGGATATGTTTTTATTATTACTCCTTTTTTGCACTATCTACTCCATTTTGCTGCGAAAGCTTTGAATATTCTCTGCTGTAAAGACTGGAAATGGCAGTGTGCAGAAAAAAATGATATGAATGGAAAAACAAATTGAATGGAGTGCACGAAAAATATCAATCAATTTTTTGATTCATTTGTTTTTTCACATTTATGCGCGTTGGTGTTTCGCCAGATGTTTAAAATTAATAAAACATTGGAATTTTTATGTGTCTGCCCGAATATTCAATACTTTTTTGATTGATACCCAATTCAATATGAAGTTTTTTTTCATCGGATTATTTTTTTTTTTACAAAATTCATGGGAATTATTTTTTCATATAAAAAATTTAATGAAAAAAAAAATAATTTTTTTTAATTATTTAAATAAATAAATAAATTAAATAATTTAATATAATTTTTAAAAAATAATTATTAAATTAAATTAATTTCTAAAATTATTAAATTTTTTTAAAATAATTTTATTAAAATATTTTGAATAATTTTTTTTAAATAAAACAAAATTTAAAATAATATTTGAAAAACAAATAATTTGAAATATTAAAATAATTTTTTTAATTTAATCATTTTAATTAATTAATTTAATTATTTTTAATATTAATATTTTTTTAAATTAATTAATAAGTTATTAATTTTAAATAAAAATAAAATATTTCTAAATTTTTAAAAAGGAAAAAAAACAAAAAGGAGTAATAATCAAAATTTTAGCAAAAAATATTCAAAAAATTAAAAATATATTTAAATAATATTCGAAAAAAAATTCCAAATAAAAATTTTTAAAAATCCAAAAATATTTCAAAAAAATCGTAAAAACAAGCGCTTTATCAAAAAATTACGTAAAATTCAGAAAAAATTCTTTAAAATATTAAAAAAAAAAATTATAAATATTTTTTTTAATTATTAAAAAAATAGATAATAATGACACAAAAGTTAAAAAAAATATTTATGTTAAAAACAATTAAAAAATATTTAAAATTTAATTCAAAAAATTTTTAAATAATTTTTGAAATTTTTGAAAAATATTAAATAAAAACCCTGACAACTCCTTCTAATATTTTTTTTTCTCAAAAAAAAAAATATCTGCAAAAATTATCACTTCACTGCAGAAAAAACCTCCTTTATTATTGTCAAAACAACAAAGGAGACCTTATGTCTAAAACATTTGTTAATGGATCGTTTATTATATTCAACAGCTTGCGTGTGTCCAAACAAAGTACTTTCTATCCCCCACGTCAAAAGCCTTATCTCTACAAAAAGAAAAAAATGTTTGTTCACACATGTCGCCAAAATGTCTTACCGCCCATTCTTTCAGAATGACAAAAAAATATTAACAAAATTCATCAAAGTTCACAGCAGGAAAAAAAATCCACTGCAAGTAACTCGATATAATTTTTAATGTCACGACTGCAAAAAAAAACTGCTTCAGAGAATTTGATATATTTAATAATAATAATAATAAAAATAAAAAAAAATCTTTTTATTTACCCTGATAAATATTTCTCCGGTGTAACAATATGTTGTCGAAAGGCACTCAACTCTCGAACGAAGAGATTCCTTTTTATTACATTTATTGCAGCGTTGTTCGTACATTTTTATTGCTCTGTTGGAAAAATCCACATATTTTTATTTTTTTTTCGTTACACGAGTAAAAAAGTGAGTTATATGTCGAATAAAACCGCATGAAAGTAAAAGAGATCATCCATCAGAAAATCCTTGATGCGGTAATAATATTTGCAATGAAGAGAAAAAAATTATGTTTGTAAGCCAATTTCATGCAAATTTACTTATTATTATTATTATGTGTGCCAAAATTATTCCTTTTGACGAGAATCAATCAATTGTTTCGCATATCATCGCTAATTTGCACAATCAACCATTTTCCATGAATGAACAATAAATTTTACTAATGAGGACGATCAGTTAGCAAAAATGAATTATTTTCGCTCATTATTAATTTTTTATTATAAAAAAATAATAAAAAAAAATATATATTATATATAAACTTTACATATGTTCCTATAAAAAAATATATATTATCATTAAATCATCATCATCGCATTGAATCACGAAAATAAAACGCTCGAATAATAATCAAAAGCTCGTTAAGTTGTAGTAAAAATATACCAGCTGTTAATTTTTTTCACATATCAAAATATAGTTCATCTTAAAAAAATAACACAAAAATATTCTTTAATAATAAATATATATGTTATATATTTATTGAAACATTAATTGAATTAAACCGTAAAACTGATATCTTCCAATTTTTTTAAATAAAAAAATTATTATTTAATTTTTTTTTTATCTCAATTTGAGAAAATACCACAAAAAATAAAAAATAGTTAAATTGTATATAAATATACTTTAACACAATCATCATCATTATTAACATAACATTTGTAAAATTAAAAAAAATATATATATAATTCATTAAACATATAACATAACATATATCATTATCATCACATCATCACGTTTCCTTGATTATTTCATTTAAAAAAAAAAAAAAACTCAAGTACATATAAAACTTCAGTTAATTGCAACCTTTTATGCATATTTAATTCGTTTATTATTTAAAAAAAAATAAATTTTGTATAAAAATAAATAAATAGGATCAAGTTCTTAATTGCGAAAATTATTATTTTATACAATAAACAAAATCCAATGAATGTTATAAATAAAAGGATTGTAAATATGTCCGGAAATTTTACAACAACAACAACAAAAATGATAATTATATATATTTTTGTGCAAAAAAAATAATAATTGTAATATGGGACTGTAATCATTATATATTTCAACATATATAATGAGACTTAAAATTAAATTATAACGTGTGTGTAAATAAATAAACTATAAATAAAATATATAAACGAATAACGGTACAACAATTTATTGAACGGAAAATTAGTTATGTAACATTTTGAGGGTAGATAGGAAAAATATATTCGATAAAAAAATAGTTTTGTTCAAAAAAAAAAAAAAAAAGTTAGATTCTGTTCAAAGAATCGTTGCTTCTGATTTTTATTTACAAAAAAAAAATAAATAAATAAAAAAATGATGATGATAAAAAAAAACGTCATGGCAGGGCAATAGACTCTTACAAAAAAAAAAACTTAAAAAAATTGTAGATAAAAAAAAATATTTATAAAAAATAAAAAAAAATTATTTGATATAGACGTTTGATATCTAGTTAGGATAGTTGTAAAAAGTTTATTAAGGACGTATAATTATTAATAATTAATAAAAAAATACAATTACTGATAAAATTTAAGAAAAGCAGCTGTTCGGAAATATTTATAGATAAAAAAAATAATTATAACAATAACGAAAGAAAAAAAGGGAAGAACAATAAAAAAAATTATATAAGATAATCAAAAAAGGGTATTTTATGTCGAATTGTGTTGTTTAATGTTCAATTGTTAAGTTTTTTTTATTTATTTAAATGTTTAACGTGACACGACTTTTTCCATTGTAATTCGTCTCATGCTTTTTTTGCCTCTTTCAGCGCCAAGAATAAGGAATCAAGGTTTTCTGGGAGGACTTTGGACTTACATGACAACACTTTGGCGACGAAACGCACGTTTACGGACTCGAACTGACTAACAAAAATTCTTTAATTTTTTTTTAAACTTTAAAATTATAAAAAAAAAATAATCATGCACCGAAAATAATTTTTTTTTAAATAATAAAGTGCACTAATTAGGTAGAGGTTGTGTTAAAATTTGTTAAAACATAAAAGAATAATAATATAATTTTCTCCTTAGCCAAACTATTTATTTCACACAAAAAAAAGAAGATAAAGTTTTTTTTAGCGCAAATTTATTCGTAAAACGAGGGAGATTTCCTGTTCATACCAAAAAAAAAAAAAAAATAGTTTGAAAAAATATGCCAACTTTTATTAAACAAAACCACCATTTTTCTGTAGCTCCTCTACCAGTAAACTTCTACTACCTACTACTCTAATAGCAAAAAAATATATATAAAAAAAATCAGTTGTTCCTCTAAAAAAATGTTAAAACATTACTGGTGAGTGTCTTTTTATACGTTATTTGTATTTGGTGGTTTTTTGTGTGTAGTTTAGTTTTTACTCTCTTTACTTTTAATTTTAAATGTAGTTTTTTGTTGTTTTTTTAATATTAGTTTAGTTATTCTTGTTTGGCTTTGGTTTACTTTGGTTATTTTTTGAGATTTAGTAACTTTTTGTAAAATATTGTTTTGACTAACCAATTTTTGTTTAACTTTGCTTGCACTTGCATTTAATATTTATTGAAGAAGTTATTTATTAATTTTTAATAAATTTATGAGAAAATAAAAGTTTTACTATTATGGAAAAAAAAATAAAATTTACAAAAAATAAATATTTTATATAAAAAATATTTAAAATTATTTTTACAGAAATTTTATTCTAATTAAAAATTATTATATTATTTTTTTTATTAAATATATTTAAAAATTATATTATTTATTAAAAAAAAAAATTTTTTTTAACAAATTTTTATTATTAATTAAATTTTATTAAAATAAAAAAATATTTATTTAATTAAAAAATAATAAATATAATAATTAAAATTTTTATACGATTTTATAAAAATTTTAAAAATAAAAAAATATCAATTAGAAATTTATTAAAAAATAAAAAATTTATTTATAAACAAAATTTTTTATTAAAAATTTTATTAAATTAAAAATTAAAAAATTTTATTTAAAATTTTTATAAAAATAAAATTTTAATAATTTTTATAAAAAAAATAATATAATAATTTTTAACAAGAATAATTAAAATTTTTATAAAAAAAATATTAAATAAATTTTTATTTAAAGAAAAATTAAAAAAATATTTTTTATTTAATTTTTTATAAAAAAAATTTAAAATAAAAAATAATTTTTATTAGAATAAATTTTTCATTATAAATAATTTATTTATTATTATTCATATAAATGTTTTAATTAACACAAAATTTTGTAGTTGATGATGAAGTTGATTTTTTATGATATATTTTATTTATATACTATAATAAATGAAGTTGTATTCAATTATTAATTTATTAATAATTATTATCATTATTTATGAAAATTTTTAGGATGAACATAAAATTTATTTAAAAAAATTTTTTTTTTCATCTTAAAAAAAAATATTTTATTTAATTTAATGGATATTTTTTTAAGGAATTGGCTTTTTCATATTTTATTTAATTTTTTTTTTGTGGAAAAAATTAATTGCAATAATTATTATAAATTAAAAAGATACCAATTCAATCAAAGAAAATTTTATTATGACAAATTGATAAAATTTATTGCAATTAATTTAACTTTTTTAATTAGTTTTTATTTTTATTCAAATATTTATTTTTTCATTGAATTTTTTTCATTATTTATTTTATTTTACTTCTCTTTTCATTTCAGAATGTGCCAAAGATACATTTTTATTCAAGGATCGTTGTTACAGTTCCTGTCCCGACGGATCTTTCATGGTTCCTGAAATTTCTTCCGATGCTCAAGCTCCAAAAAAACACAAAAAGGAAAAATCCCTTTCCCTCCGCAACGCTGGCGAAGAAGAATCTTTATCCGAAATGGGCGACCTCAAAGCTGAACTTCTCACGGGAGCTACAATCCAAAAATTATGCGACGCTTGTCACTATTCGTGTCAACGATGTCGAGGTCCCTCCGATAACCAATGCACCGAATGCATTTCAGATTATCTCAATATCACACTTGACAACGAAACGTATTGTCGTCCGCCGGCATTCGAGGATCCCCCGCCCGACGTGAATTTCATCTTTAAACTCAATACGCAAGAACTGATGCTCGTTGGAGCGTTTTTCGGTGTCATATTTTTCGTCATTTTTTTCGGGGCGTATTTTTTCTTTCGAAATGTCTGTTGTTCCGGCTTCAAGGAGTATACGTACAACCCCCTGAACGATGACGACCACGAAATGGGACGACAGACAATAAATAAAAGTAGCGCCGTGGCATTCAAACGAGAGTTGCAACGCATGGAAAGCACGAGTTCCGACGAAGATACGGAAATTTACTCGGCGCGGAGGTACGACTGAACGTGAAAAATCTAGTGATGCATTTAAATTATTATTCCAGTTGATAAAAATTAAATAAAATTAATTAAAAAATTATTTATTGACTATTTTTTTAATTTTTCTAAAATTATTTTGTTAATCCAGGCACTCGATACAACAACTCCCCATCGTCGTCGTAAAAACAATCCTTATATTTGTACGTTGCATTTTTCTTCCACAGCTTTTTCGGGATTTTAATTCGTTCCTGAATCGGTTCGATGTACATTGAATTCAGATTTTTCTGTGACAAAACCCCAACTTCGTATTTTTTTGGGAAATCAATCGATTTTGAGGCGATTTTTTGAGATTTTTGTACAATTCCCGTTCCTGCGGGGTTTTGTCGAACTTGAATTTCCTTTTTTTCTGTCGCCTCAATTGGTTCATCGACCTCAACTGGGTCATCTTGATCCCCTAACAGCATTTTGAGCTCATCCAAGGTCATTTTTTCATTTCTCATCTCTTTTGGGAGTTCTTTCATCATTTTATCATAACTCGAAGGCTTCTCATTTGACTCGATTTGCTTAATTTCTTCCTTTTTTGGCTCTTCTACTTCTAATAATTTCTTTGCTGATGTGATAATACTCAGAAATTCGTCATTGTCGGTCTTTACAAGGTCAGATAATCTCGGTTTCGGCTCGAATTTGGGCAAAGCTGACAAATCTATCTCGCGATCTTTGAAGTTTAACAAGTGTTTGGCAAATTTCGGCGGTAATTTTTCCGTTAATTCGCCTCTTCGGAATTTTTCCCAATTTTCTTTTGCCGCAGCATCGTGTTTTTCGACTCGTTTCGCTGAGTTGGGAGTCCATCTATTTTTAAGCAACTTGCCAATGTGATGCATGTCGATGGGGAAGCATTGACACAAACGTTCGGGAGTCCATTCGTCGGGATCTTGTTGATGTAAATGTCGGATTTGCTCTTTTTCTGCCCATGTGAGGAAATTCGGCGTTGTTGTCTTGAAATATTTGTCGCGAACAATCCATTTTGGGAGTTTTTCTCGATGGCGTTTCATCTCTCTTTCGTGTTCTTTGTGCGAGATATCCATGTCGAAGAAGTCTGAATCGGCATCGAATTCTAAAATAAAAAGAAAATTATTAAAAATTTTATTTAAATTAAAAAATTTGTTTAACCTGGATCCTCTTCGAGCATTTCAACGTAATCTTTGTTGTCATCTTTTAAGATTTTCGCACGATGATGAACGCCAATAGTCTTTCTGCTCGATAAAACGGAGGTTTTTTGATAATTTCTTGTGATTGTGAGAAGAAAAGTAGCTTTTCGCAGCATTTTATTTGAGATTTTATTGAGAAGGCAAAAATGCATGCGAAAATCAAAACAATCCGGTAATGTATTCCGTCGAAAATAACACTCTGGCATTTTGACAGTTAGGCAAATACAAGTTAAAAAAATGTTTCACATTATTTATTTTTTTAAATTTAAATTAAAATCCTAAAATTTTCAATTTTTAATCCATTTAGAGCAAGATTTGACAAAATTGGCTTTGACACAGTTTTTGACACAGTTTTTTTGCTCTTGATTTAGTTTTCAAAACAAAACTATGTCAAAGAAAAAAAATTTTTTCAGTTTCAATTTTTTGGCAGTTTTGAGTTACAAAATGATTAAAAATGATAAATTAGAGCCCTCTGACAAATTTCAATCCATTTGGAGCAAGATTTGACAAAAATTGCTTTGACACAGTTTTTTTGCTCTTGATTTAATTTTCAAAACAAAACTATGTCAAAGAAAAATTTTTTTTCAGTTTCAATTTTTTGGCAGTTTTGAGTTATAAAATGATTAAAAATGATAAATTAGAGCCCTCTGACAAATTTCAATCCATTTGGAGCAAGATTTGACAAAAATTGCTTTGACACAGTTTTTTTGCTCTTGATTTAGTTTTCAAAACAAAACTATGTCAAAGAAAAAATTTTTTTTCAGTTTCAATTTTTTGGCAGTTTTGAGTTATAAAATGATTAAAAATGATAAATTAGAGCCCTCTGACAAATTTCAATCCATTTGGAGCAAGATTTGACAAAAATTGCTTTGACACAGTTTTTTTGCTCTTGATTTAGTTTTCAAAACAAAACTATGTCAAAGAAAAAATTTTTTTTCAGTTTCAATTTTTTGGCAGTTTTGAGTTATAAAATGATTAAAAATGATAAATTAGAGCCCTCTGACAAATTTCAATCCATTTGGAGCAAGATTTGACAAAAATTGCTTTGACACAGTTTTTGACACAGTTTTTTTGCTCTTGATTTATTTTTCAAAACAAAACTATGTCAAAGAAAAATTTTTTTTCAGTTTCAATTTTTTGGCAGTTTTGAGTTATAAAATGATTAAAAATGATAAATTAGAGCCCTCTGACAAATTTCAATCCATTTGGAGCAAGATTTGACAAAAATTGCTTTGACACAGTTTTTGACACAGTTTTTTTGCTCTTGATTTAGTTTTTAAAACAAAACTATGTCAAAGAAAAAATTTTTTTTCAGTTTCAATTTTTTGGCAGTTTTGAGTTATAAAATGATTAAAAATGATAAATTAGAGCCCTCTGACAAATTTCAATCCATTTGGAGCAAGATTTGACAAAAATTGCTTTGAAACAGTTTTTGACACAGTTTTTTTGCTCTTGATTTAATTTTCAAAACAAAACTATGTCAAAGAAAAATTTTTTTTTCAGTTTCAATTTTTTGGCAGTTTTGAGTTATAAAATGATTAAAAATGATAAATTAGAGCCCTCTGACAAATTTCAATCCATTTGGAGCAAGATTTGACAAAATTGCTTTGACACAGTTTTTTTGCTCTTGATTTAGTTTTCAAAACAAAACTATGTCAAAGAAAAATTTTTTTTCAGTTTCAATTTTTTGGCAGTTTTGAGTTATAAAATGATTAAAAATGATAAATTAGAGCCCTCTGACAAATTTCAATCCATTTGGAGCAAGATTTGACAAAAATTGCTTTGACACAGTTTTTGACACAGTTTTTTTGCTCTTGATTTAGTTTTTAAAACAAAACTATGTCAAAGAAATTTTTTTTCAGTTTCAATTTTTTGACACAGTTTTTTTTGCAGTTTTCAAAGAAAAAATTTTTTTTCAGTTTCAATTTTTTGGCAGTTTTAAAATGATTAAAAATGATAAATTAGAGCCCTCTGACAAATTTCAATCCATTTGGAGCAAGATTTGACAAAAATTGCTTTGACACAGTTTTTGACACAGTTTTTTTGCTCTTGATTTAGTTTTTAAAACAAAACTATGTCAAAGAAAAATTTTTTTTTCAGTTTCAATTTTTTGGCAGTTTTGAGTTATAAAATGATTAAAAATGATAAATTAGAGCCCTCTGACAAATTTCAAATTTTTTGACAAAATTGCTTTGACACAGTTTTTGACACAGTTTTTTTGCTCTTGATTTAGTTTTTAAAACAAAACTATGTCAAAGAAAAAATTTTTTTTCAGTTTCAATTTTTTGGCAGTTTTGAGTTATAAAATGATTAAAAATGATAAATTAGAGCCCTCTGACAAATTTCAATCCATTTGGAGCAAGATTTGACAAAATTGGCTTTGACACAGTTTTTGACACAGTTTTTTTTGCTCTTGATTTAGTTTTCAAAACAAAACTATGTCAAAGAAAAAAATTTTTTTCAGTTTCAATTTTTTGGCAGTTTTGAGTTATAAAATGATTAAAAATGATAAATTAGAGCCCTCTGACAAATTTCAATCCATTTGGAGCAATAATTGACAAAATTGCTTTGACACAGTTTTTGACACAGTTTTTTTGCTCTTGATTTAGTTTTTAAAACAAAACTATGTCAAAGAAAAAATTTTTTTTCAGTTTCAATTTTTTGGCAGTTTTGAGTTATAAAATGATTAAAAATGATAAATTAGAGCCCTCTGACAAATTTCAATCCATTTGGAGCAAGATTTGACAAAAATTGCTTTGACACAGTTTTTGACACAGTTTTTTTGCTCTTGATTTAGTTTTCAAAACAAAACTATGTCAAAGAAAAATTTTTTTTTCAGTTTCAATTTTTTGGCAGTTTTGAGTTATAAAATGATTAAAAATGATAAATTAGAGCCCTCTGACAAATTTCAATCCATTTGGAGCAAGATTTGACAAAAATTGCTTTGACACAGTTTTTGACACAGTTTTTTTGCTCTTGATTTAGTTTTCAAAACAAAACTATGTCAAAGAAAAAATTTTTTTTCAGTTTCAATTTTTTGGCAGTTTTGAGTTATAAAATGATTAAAAATGATAAATTAGAGCCCTCTGACAAATTTCAATCCATTTGGAGCAAGATTTGACAAAAATTGCTTTGACACAGTTTTTGACACAGTTTTTTTGCTCTTGATTTAGTTTTCAAAACAAAACTATGTCAAAGAAAAAATTTTTTTTCAGTTTCAATTTTTTGGCAGTTTTGAGTTATAAAATGATTAAAAATGATAAATTAGAGCCCTCTGACAAATTTCAATCCATTTGGAGCAATAATTGACAAAATTGGCTTTGACACAGTTTTTGACACAGTTTTTTTGCTCTTGATTTAGTTTTTAAAACAAAACTATGTCAAAGAAAAAAATTTTTTTCAGTTTCAATTTTTTGGCAGTTTTGAGTTATAAAATGATTAAAAATGATAAATTAGAGCCCTCTGACAAATTTCAATCCATTTGGAGCAATAATTGACAAAATTGGCTTTGACACAGTTTTTGACACGGTTTTTTTTGCTCTTGATTTAGTTTTCAAAACAAAACTATGTCAAAGAAAAAAATTTTTTTCAGTTTCAATTTTTTGGCAGTTTTGAGTTATAAAATGATTAAAAATGATAAATTAGAGCCCTCTGACAAATTTCAATCCATTTGGAGCAATAATTGACAAAATTGGCTTTGACACAGTTTTTGACACAGTTTTTTTGCTCTTGATTTAGTTTTTAAAACAAAACTATGTCAAAGAAAAAATTTTTTTTCAGTTTCAATTTTTTGGCAGTTTTGAGTTATAAAATGATTAAAAATGATAAATTAGAGCCCTCTGACAAATTTCAGTCCATTTGGAGCAAGATTTGACAAAAATTGCTTTGACACAGTTTTTGACACAGTTTTTTTGCTCTTGATTTAGTTTTTAAAACAAAACTATGTCAAAGAAAAAATTTTTTTCAGTTTCAATTTTTTGGCAGTTTTGAGTTATAAAATGATTAAAAATGATAAATTAGAGCCCTCTGACAAATTTCAATCCATTTGGAGCAAGATTTGACAAAAATAGCTTTGACACAGTTTTTTTGCTCTTGATTTAGTTTTCAAAAAAAAAAAAAAACTATTTCAAAGGATTTTTTTTCAGTTTCAATTTTTTTGCATCATAATTAAAGATTTCAGCTGATTTTCATTAAAATTTCATTAAATTTTGAAAAATAAAAATTAAATAGAACAAAAAAAATAAATAAAAAATCATTTTAAAAGAAATTAATAAAAATTAAATAAATGAAATAATCAGAAAATTTTTAAATAATAATTTATATTTCAATAAAAGAAATAAATAATAAAAAAATTAAATCAAATAAGATGAGATGTGAAACATTTTTAAAAATTGTAATTGCCTCAAAAAAACAAAAAATGTGAATTGGGCAAAAAAAAACTTGAATTAGCAAGTGTCGATTTGAATCTTCAAGTAAAAAAGCAACTTCTGTCTGAATTCCCCAAAAAATCGTCGAAAAACCGACAATTTCTCAGTCAAATTAGTGTCAAAACGCAGCCCGAGTGCTCAGGAACAGGAAAAGTATCAAGTGCTTGCAAGAGTTATCGTAGTGTGCAAAAATTTCTCGCAACAAAAAATTCGTTCATTGATTTTGCTTATCGGCGTCATTTTGGCAGACATTTTTGTTGAGAGAGTCTCGAATTATTTTTTTTGCTTCCGAATTTTTCCACTTTTGCGTGTTTCGTCAAAAATAGAAAATGATGTCTGAGGATCGAGATCGCAATAATCGTCGCAGCGATCGCGGAAGTCGCTTCGACGACGGAGGTCCGCGCGAAAGATCTCGCAGTCGGGATCGCGGAGGACCCGGCGGCAAAAATACTCGTCGCATCTACGTCTCGAACATTCCGTACGAGTTTCGTTGGCAGGACTTGAAGGACCTGTTCCGGCGTGAAGTTGGCGACGTTTCGTTCGTCGAGCTGTTCACGGATGAGAACAACAAACCGCGCGGATGCGGAATTGTGGAGTTCGACAAACCGGATTGCGTGGAAAAGTGCTTGGAGAAGATGAATCGCTACGAAATCAACGGCCGGAATCTCGTCGTGAAGGAAGATTATGGCAATGAGCGCGACAAATATGGGCGAGTTGTGCCGAAACGCATCGATGGTCCCGGCGGCGGCATGAATAACAGTTTTCGCGGAGGACGGGATCGCGACGATGATCGAATGTTAGTATTGGATTTGAAATTTTTGACATTTTTTTGCAGGTTTTGCGGCGTTTTTTCAACTTTTCATCAATTTTTTGCTCTCCTTTAGGGGCGGAGGTCATTTCGATGAGCGTCAATTCGAAACGTATGGGTTGAGTGTGAAATTCCTTGAGGGTTTGGGCATTCAAGGTCCTTTGCACACAAAAGTTTTCGTTGCAAACGTGAGTATTTTGTCGCAATTTGACACTTTTTATCAACCGAATTAGTTTTTGAGGAATGGGCAAAGTCGTCACGAACTCTTGTCTTGATCAGATTTGTGTCAGCTAGGTCACTGTAGTTAAAATTTTAATTTTTTAGTTAGATGCATGCATGCTCAAAATTCATTTTCAAGCCAAATCTCGTAAATTCAGGTGAAAAAATTCAATTTTTTGTGGCATAGAATTTTTTTTTTGGGGGAAAAAAGTCTCGTTGTCCTTCCGAAAACCAAATTTTTCGTAATTTACGTTGATTTGTGCTGACACAGAGCGACACCGAGCAATTTAGAGAGTAAAATTAGGTTGTTTTGTTTTTGACAAAAAAAAATATTTGTGATAAAAATTAAATTTTTCTTCATTTTTTGTTTCTTCTCGTTTTCCATTCACCAAAAAAAAAATCAACACGATGATTCGATTCGATATTTTTTTGCTTTGTTCGCAAATTCGTTCGATCGATTCGTTTTTTGTTTCGCTTTTGCGTTGATCAAAAAAAAAATCTGTAGATGGATTACAAAGTCGATGCGAAAAAGTTGAAGCAAGTGTTCAAAATGGCGGGAAAAGTTGTCTCCGTCGATTTAGCCACGGACAAAGATGGAGCGAGTCGCGGTTTTGCCGTCGTCGAATACGAACATCCCGTCGAAGCAGTTCAAGCGATTTCCATGTTCGATCGCCAACAATTATATGAGCGTCGCATGACGGTGCGTTTGGATCGGGTGCCCGACAAAAATGAGGGCGTCAAGTTACCCGAAGGTTTGAAAGGAATTGGACTCGGTTTAGGTAAAAAAAATTCAAAATTAATTAAAAAAATTTTTTTTTAATAAAAATTTTTAATTTTAGGTCCCAATGGCGAACCCTTGCGAGATGTCGCGCGTAATTTGCCGTCGTTGCAATCGAATAACGGGCCAGGAAATCAAGTTCCGGCTCCCGTTGCTCCGCCAATCACGAATGCCGCAAGTTTGTTGGGTCAACCGAATTTGGCGAGTAACTTGGCAGCGTTGAGTGCGTTGTCGGGTGTCAGTGCGTTGTCGAATTTGTCGTCTGCCGCGGGTTTGACGGGGCTCGGATTGGGCGGTGCGCTTAATAATGCTTCCGATTCGAATCCAGCGTTTTCAACGTCGGCTGCGTACAACACAAATAGCTCCGTGCCAAATCGCTCAAGCAACGATTTCGATCTCGGGGTAAGAAGTTACTCGACGCAAGATGATTTCCGTGGCGGATTTGGAAATGGAAGAGATAATAGCCGGCAGTCGGATACTATCATCATCAGAAATGTAAGAAATTTTCCTTTTTTAAATTTTTTAAATATTTTATTTTTCCTTTTTTTTATTTTTTTTTTTGACTTTAAAATTTTTTTAAATATTTTTCATAATTTTTTTTTGCAAAGATTCATATAAAAATATTTCAAAAAATTTTTTTTTTTAATATTGAGTAAAAAAAATATTTATTTAAAATTATTATTTTATTTAAATTTTAATTTAAATTTATTTTATTTTTTTTTTTTGGAATTTTAAAAAAAATAAATTTTTAAGAAAATTATTGAAAAAAATTATTTTCTTTTTAAAAAAATCTTTTAATTATTTTTTGAATTTTTTTTTAAAAAAAAAATAAAATAAAAAAGATTGAAAGACAAAAAAAAGTTTTGATAAGAAATAAAAAAAATAAAATTTTAAAAACGGTCAAATTATTTTAAAAAATAAAAATTAAAAAAATAAATGAACAAAAAAAATTAAAATTAAAAAAAAAAAAAAAAATTTTAATAAAAAAATTAAAATTCAAAGAAAATAAAAAAAATTAACTTGAAGAAAATTTAAATATTTTCTAACATTTTTAATTTAATTTTATTTTTTTCACAGCTTCCCGCTTCATGGACTTGGCAAAACTTGCGCGACAAATTCCGTGATGTCGGCGAAGTTAAATTTGCCGAAATTCGTGGCGAAGCCGGCGTTGTTCGTTTCTCTTCGAATCGCGATGCAGAAGTTGCTATCAGTAAGAATCCATTAAAAAATCACAAAAAAGCCAAAAAAATTAATTATTTTTTTTTTATTTTTTAGAACTCATGAATGGCAGCAGATTCGATGGACGATTGGTTGATATCGATTATTTCTAAGCATTTCTTTTAGTTTTTAATTTAGCAAGACAGCGTCGCAATCACCCTCTCTTCATTTTTTTTTTTCAATTCATGATCATCTCCGTCTTCACACACAAATTTTCTCCCAAAGATAAAAAAATATTTTTTCAATCCCTTCTCCCAAATTTAGAAGCTAAGGTCTCACAATTCACAAAAAGAAAGAAAAAACTCAGAAAAAAAATCACATTTACACATTTTGTAAGGAGAAACAGCAAGAACTGCAAGCCAAGTAGTAGAGTGTGGAATTTATCGTGGCGTTCGAAAAATATTTTTTTTTATTATTTTTTATCTGTAATTGAAATAAATTTAACATTATTGAAGTTTCTGACGAAGTTGCAAAAAGAACGAAATCCACCTTTTTATGTTTTAAGTGCGTCATGGGGCATTTTTTGATAGGCAGGCGTTTTAAATGCTTTTTCTCTGTAAGACACAGTCTTCTTGTAGTTTCATAAGATTTTAATTTTGAGATAAATAAACTGACAAATCCCATAAATAAATTTATTTTTTTTTTATTTTAAATTTTTTTTAAGGAATGAAGGCTCTACAATTTTAGAAAATTTTGTAAGAAACTCTAAAAGAAATTTTAATTTTTTGTCATTATAAAAAAATAAAATAAAAAGAAAAAAAATATTTTTTTTTTAATTTTTCACATATCTCTTACCTAATTTTTTTTTCATTAAAAAAATTATAAAAAAAAAAATCAAATCAAATATTCAGAAAAAATATTTAAGAAAAATATTTTTTTTTTATTTATTTTTTTTTTTTTTTTTATTTTTTTAAAAATCTTTTATTTTTTTAAAATACTTTTTCAAAAAAAAACATAAAAAAATTTAAAAAAAAATATTAAGAAATATTATTTTTTATTCAAAAATATTTAAAATTTTTTTTATTTTTTTATTTTTTTAATCTTTTTTTTTTATTTTTTAAAAATATATTTTTCAATTAAAAAAATTTTAAAAAAATTAATTTATGAAAAATATTCATATTAATTTTTAAATCTTTTGAATTTTTATTTTTTAATTTTTTTAATTCATCGATACCTAATATTTTGGGATCATTTTTTTCTCAAAAAAAAAAAAATAAAAAAAAAATTTTAAATAAAAAATATTTTTTTTTTTTTTTAATTTTTTACTTACCTTAATTGAAACTTAAAATATTTTTTTTTTGAAAACGGAGAAATAAAAAATAAAAAAAATAATTTTTTTAATATTTTTTTTTATTAATTCTTAAATCACTTCCAATTTTAATGATTAATATTTTTTTATTATTTATCTATAGATACTTAAAAATTTCTAAATTTATTTTTTTTTACATATCTCAAGATTCTCTTTTGCTCTTTAAAAAAAAGACAAAATCAATCTTTTCATAAATTCGTAATTTTTCCATGAGAAAAATTCACAAATTCGACAGTTCTTCAGAATTTTTTTTTATCAAAAAAACAAAAAATAATTATTCACAAAATAAAATCATTCAAGCGTCTCAAGATGATTACAATTTGCAAGCAATATAGATTTCTAATTAATTTTATTATTATTTTTCAACGCGTTTCGTTGTAGAAACGACGGAAAATCACACAAAAACTCGACGCGAATTTTTTGACCTGAGAGACGGATTTTTCGTTGTTAATTTTTTTTTCTTCTTCGGAGAGCTCGTCGTTGTTTAGTGAGATTCGATCACGTCGTACAAGAATCGCGGGATTTGATTTTCATACGGGATGTCGTACTGTCGAATTATTCGTGCCGCTAAACAGACGAGAGTTGTGTGTTTTGCCGGATTCACCAATTCGTGCACTTGTTGATCCTGTAACAGACTTTCGAATGTGTCGCCATCGTGATTTCGGGTGTCCTAAAATTATTTTTTTTGTTAAAAAATGTCACAAAAAAGGGAAATTGGGACTTACCAAGTGAGCTCCGTGTTGAACGAGCGTTTGTGCGAGACTCGCCGGGCATGGATGAGCCAAAGCAGCCAAGTGCAAAGGAGTATTTCCGGCTTCGTCGATGGCATTGGGGTCAGCGCCGACTTGGAGAAGTGCTTTAACGAGTTGCGGCGACGGAAATTGGCACGCGGGATATCTTCCGACGAGAGCAGCTTCGCGATAACATGCGAGATGGAGCGCTGTTCGACCTTGACGAACAATTGTCTGCGGAAAAAATGACGTTAATTGATGAAAAAATCGAAAAAATTTGAAAAAAATTACCTTTAACTTCACTAATTCATACAAAGATTTATAAATACTACTTTTGAGCTCCTCCGGGCAATCAGCTTCGTCATCAAGTAATCTCGCCAACAGGCAGGCAATGTGCAACGCAATGACTAGAGCACGATTCAAGTTCACAAGTGTCGTATCACGTTCGCTTCCCTCACTCATACTTCGGAGCATCTCTTGTCCTAACACTACTTCCTTAATTGACTTATTAAATACTAACAGCATATCTTTCGTCTCGATCGGCGGCACAATTCGACCTCGAGTTACGGGTCTTCCTGCCTCGCCAAGCATAAAACTGAACAATTCCGCGAACGAAAGTAACGAAGATTGCGTCATCGGGTTCAGTGGCTCGAGGATATTTTGTTGCATTGTGAGAGCGTAGGTCCAAAGTTCGATGCATCTGTCAAATCGACCGGAATCTGCGTAAACAGCGCCTCGGAAACGGATGTAATAACTTGTGTCGGGATGCACGGGACCTAAAATTCGTTCGCGTATGAGGAGCGCTTGCATTCGCATTTCGTCGGGATCCATCACAAGTTCGTCTAATGCGTTGATGTCGTTCACTTCGCGTGCGAAATCGTATGCCGCGACAGGGACTTGGGTAGGTTTTGGCAAAGTTGGCTCGTTTTGATATCTGAAAAATAAGAAAAAATTATTTTTATTAATTTTTTTATTCAACAAAAAAATTTTTTTTTATTTTTTAATTAATTAAATATGAATAAATTTTTTAATTTAATTTGATTTTCTAATTATTTTTTTTTAATTTTTTTATTTTTAATTTAATTAATTTTTGATTTTTTATTTAAATATTTTTTTTAATTAAAAAAACAAAAAGGCCCAAAATTATTGTTTTTGAGTAATTTTTTCTGATATTTACAAAATATTTAATTTGCATTATTTAATCTCTTTTTCTAAAAAAAAATAAATTCCTCAAATTAATTTAATTTATTTTTTTTAAATAAATTTTTTTTTTAATTTTTAATTTTTAATATTTTTAAAAAAAATAATTTTTTTTAATAAAAAAAAATATTTTGAAGGTTTTATTTTTAAATTTTTTGTTTCAATTTTTTATTAAAACTGTACATTTGCAAATAATATATTTTATTTTTTTTTATTTATCATATCTTTATTAATAATTTATTAAAAAAATTAAAAAAAAAAATTTTTAAAAAAAAAATTTAAAATTAAAAAAAAATTTTTAAAATAATTAAATTATTAAAGAAATATTTAAATTTAAAAAAATAATTTTAAAAAAAAAATTTTTTTTTATTTAAAATAAATGTTTAAAAAAAAAAAAATTTATTAAATTAAGGAAAAAAATTAAAAATTTTTTAATAATAATTTATTTTTAAAAATTTTTAATTTAAATTTAACTAATTAAATTTTTTTAAAAAAAAAATAAATTGTAAAAATTAAAAGCATTAAAAATTTTTTTAAAAATTTTTTGAGAATTTTTTAAATATTTTTAAAAATTTAATTTTTTTATAATTTTTTTTTTTAATTTTTTCAAAAAAATTAATTAAATTAAATTAAAGCAAAAATTTTTTAAATAAAAAAAAATAAAATTTCTCTTACCTGTCTTCCATAGCGCGTCGCCAGAATGACAAAGCACCCAACATATCACGTTTTTTGTCGACAAATGTGGCACCAAGGAGTTCCAAAGCCGCAATTTTATCCTCCCTACTAACCGTTGGAAGTTTAATGAGATGCTCTACTATCGGGACATGACCCGTAACACTTGCTGCGAGTAATGGAGTCATCCCTGCACGTGTCACAAAAATAATTAAAAACACATTTCTTTACGACTTTTCATCACGCAACAACAACTTACCATACGAATCGACATCCATCGTCGCCCCATGTTTCAACAACAACTGCAAAATTTCCAACGATCCCGATTCCGCACAATCGTGCAACGCCGTATTTCCCTTGACACTTCGTCGATTCACTTTCGCATTCAGACTCAAGAGGAATTCCGCGATTGTGTAATGACCTTTGTAGCAAGCGATCATCAGGCATGTGTGTCCATGGCGATTGGCGACTTCGATATCTGTTAAAAAAATTTTTTTTATTAAATTCAGCTTCACGAGAAAAAAAGGCGGGAAAATTACCTGCTCCATTGTTCACTAAAAACTTGACAATTTCGTAATGCCCATCGAAGCATGCCGCTCTCAATGGCGTCGAATTTGTTTTTGTTGTGCTATTCACGTTCGCGTGATACCGTACGAGGAGTTTGACGATGTTCAAATGACCGGCAGCTGCTGCGACCCATAATGGGGGCGCCCCTTCGATCGTTTCGCCGTCAAAAATTACGGAGCCCGTTTGTTCAACGTTGGCTTGGCAACGCTTTAACAAGAACATGACGATGTCGTAATGACCATTTCGGCAAGCAATGAGGAGAGGCGTTGCGCCGCCAGTTTTTGCGGAAACAAGTAAGTCGATGTCGTCTTGTGCTCGACCTGTTACATAGCCCTAAAATGAGAAAAAAAATTATTTTTTAGTAAATTTTAATTGAAAAAAAATTTTTTATTAAATTTTATTTAATTTTCATTTAGTTTTTTTTATTTTTAAAAATATTTTATAATTAATTCTAAATTATCATAATTTTTTTATATTGAAAAATTTTTTTTTAAATATTTTTTTTTTATTTTAAAATTTTTTTTTTTTTAATTTTAATTTAATTTTTTTTTAATTTTTTTTTTTTAAGAAAAATTTTTAAAAATTTTTTTAAGAAAATTTTTCAATTTTTTTTTTTTTAATTTTTTTTTTTTTTTATTAAAATTTATTTTTTTTTTTCAATTTAATTTTTTTGATTTTTTTTTAATTTTTTTTTTTATTAAATTTAATTAATTTTTAATAAATTTTTTTTTTGATTTAATTTAATATTTTTGTTTTTATTTTAGCTTTTAACTTAATTTTTTTTTTTCAAATTTAGAAAAATCTGTCATCCATGTTCAAAATTTTGTTCAAAAATCCTCAAAACTCACCGAGATACATTTCACACGTTGCCTTTTTCGAAGAAAATTCAATAAATAATTCCCCGAAACGAAACGAAAAAATGATTTTACGACATTTCGCGCAAATTTCACAACGCCATTCACTTTATACTGTTTCAACACTTTTCCATAACTTCGTATAACGATCATATTTTGTACTTTTTCATTTCTCTAATGTTCTTTATCTATTTTTTTTTTTGTAGATTATGACGCAATTTCAATGGATTATTGGAGAAAATTCAATTCAGGAAATCGAGTTCACGTGTAAAAATCCATAAATAAGCCGAGAAGTCGATTGCAATCGCATGTGAATCGAAAAGTTGTTATTGATAATTAAATAAATAAATTCCATAAGGTGTTTTCTATTGGCATGGACAATATTTGCATAAACGTGCTAATTTAAAAGTCAATTTGTGACTCAGTTGTTTTTGATATTAATGAAAGAAATTTCAAGAATTCTGGAAATTTTTATGTTTTTAATTTAATAAAATTATTTAAATAAAATTAAAATAATTTTTATTTATTTTAATTAAAATAAGTTTTTTGATTAAAGAAATTATTTTTTTATATTTTTAAAATTAATTTTTTAAATTAAATTATTTTTTTTTATTAATTTAATAAAATAAAAATAAATTAAATTTAATTAATTAAATATTAAATTTAAATTTAATTGTTTTATTAAATAAAATTAAAAATAAAATTTTATTATTATTAAAAAAAAATTTTTAAATTTAAATTATTTAAATTTAATTTAATTAAATTTTTAAAATAATTAATTTTTAATTAAAATTATTTTTATTTTAAATAAATAAAATAATAATTAATTTAAAAAAATTATTTTTATAATACAAAAATTAAATTAAAATTTAAATAAAATTAAAAAAATATAAAAAAATAAATCATTAAAATTTTTTTCTTAGCAAATTTGTTTCAAAAAAACTTTAATTTGCACCTTTTTTGAACAAATAAATGCGCAATTAGCTCTTAAAGAACCATTTCTTTATTTCAACTACTTAAACAAGACAATGCCAAGAACAAACGAAGGTCGATTCTATCTTTTCCAACAAACTTATTTAACAAAAAATTGTTAACAAAAAAATTAATTATCACTTTTTTTGTTCTCTGTCGCGAAATATTTGCTCCTTCAATCAACAAAACTTTTTTAGACAACTTTTTTTTTGTCATCGAGTGAATGAACTTTTAACAAAAACAGCCAATTGACAATTCAAATTGGCTTTTAACAAAAACACTTGATAAAAACAGCACTTGACTGGATTTAGGACGCGACTTTTTATCAGTAGATCATCTGATTCGTGTCATTAAACCTGAAAAAAAAATGCACCGGCATTCATTTGATGAATAAGGTTAAAAATAACCATAAAAATTGTCACTTATGGATTTTTGCTCGTAAATGTAGTTGACCTTGCCCTCGCCAAGTGTTTAGATACACGAAATAAAAGCACGTGCATGCAACTGAGCGACATGTGTGCACAAAAGTACGGTAATTATGAGTGTTTAATTGAATGTGATCTCATTTTACGTGTGCATGTCAGTTTTTTATTTGATTTTTTTTTCGTGTGTGTAATTATTTGCATTGTGTGATAATAGCTGTTAATGTTTGCACAGTTGTTACAGTTAGAATGTTGCGGTTGATTAGAACGAGATCAAGAGGCGAGTGACATATTTTTTTTTGTTTTAAATGCACTCGATGGAGACGGATGGTACTTTTTATATTTATTTTTTTTTAACTTTTATAATAAAAATTGAAGAAATATAACAAAAATTTATAAATTAATAAAAAATTAATTAAATTTTAATATTAAATATTTTTTTAAAAAAATAATGAAATACATTTTTAAATCAATATTTAATAAAAATTATAAATAAATAAATTAAATATTAAATAATATTGAAATTTATTTTTAATTTAATAAATATTTTTTATTTTAATGAATTTTTATTTTAAAATTTTTTTTAGGATTTTGTTAATTTGAAATAATTAATAACTAAATTAATTTTATTTTTTTTATTATTTAAAAATATTTTTAAAAATTAAATTTTATCAAAAATTATATTTTTTTAAATTTTTTATGTTTTATTTAATTAAATTTAATTTAAAAAAATATTATTTAAATTAATCACATTTTAGTTAATTGTTACATGCAAAACATCACTCAAATATTGACATTTACGATCAAATATTACTTAAAACTTCGCACAACTTTCCATTTTCTTACAACACCCTTGTTTACTTTTGACACAACACCGGCAAATAATTGTTTTATTTTAAGCGTCGCGTAATTTGAGTCTCGTTACAACGCGATGCCAACAGCAACTGATCACAATAATAAACAGAGAGCATCATTAACAACTTTTTTTTGCACGCATATCTCATGCCGCATATACAACGTGCTTGTTGTGCGTCTCTCTGTTGATTTTTTTTTCACAGAGATAGAACAACTGACTTCATTCGGAAGAAGCAAAAAGTTGTTGTTGTTGTTTTTTGTTGCTGAGGAAGATGTTTTGACGTAGATTTATTAACAAGAATAAGATTGAGTAAGGTCTCATTTTTTTTTTATTTTTTGCTACTTTTTGTCATTTTTAATGGGAAATAAAGCTTTATTCTGAATTTTAATTTTTTTTTATAAAAAAAAATTAATTGCAAAAAAAATTAATTGGAGTTATTAATTAATTGAATGTTAAATAATTTTTTATATGAAAATTTAAATTTTTTTAATTAAGAACATTTTTCAATTTTTTTATGATACAATAAAAAAATATTTCAGTAGAAAAAATTAAATAAAATAAATATTTTTTGAAGATTTATTGATTCATTTCATTTCAGAAAAAAATATTTTATTAAAATTTAAACAAAAATTAATTAATAAAAATAATTTATTAAATTCAAAAAAAAAAAAAAAATAAAATAAAATAAAATAAAATAAATAATAAATATAAAAATATTTTTCTCTTTAAAAAAAATAATTTTTAATTTTTGATAAAAAAAATAAATTTTCCTTAAAATTATTTTTTTAAATTTTTAAAAATTGTTTTTTTTGGAAAAAATATTAATAAAACTAAAAAAATAAATAAATAAAAAATATTTTTTCTTTAATAAAATTTATTTTTTTTATCATAAAAAATTAAAAAATAAATTTTACTTTAAATTATTTTTTTTTATTTTTAAAAATTTTTATTGAAAAAATTAAAATATTTTTTATGATCTCTCCCGCTTCAATTAAATCAGCCATTAGAACATTTTTTTTTAAAATATTCGTGCAAGTCATTACTAATTCCAGTTTCGCAATAATTAGCATCGACACGACATTCGTTACATCATTTTTTTTTCGATCATCCGACCTTTTAATTATCTAACAATTTTCCATAATTGCCTTAAACTCACTCGGGAGACTCCTTCTCGTTGTGATTTTTTTTTTGTTTTTCGCACGATGACTCGAGGTGTTATTTACTTAGAACAATTGTAATGCAATTAACTTTTTTTCTTGTGTTTTTTGTAGCCACAAATCGACGCAATAACACTTTTTAGCATTATTACTTCTCTTGACATTAGCACAAATCTTTTTTTTTTATTTCTCTGACTCTCGCATGAACGCAATTCAAGGCAAACTTTGTGAATGAACTCGCGAGCAACTGAACCGGTTTAAGGCAAACACACATATTTTAACGAGTTATCAAAATTGTATCGTGCGAGAGGATGATGAACTTGACCTTCTTGCAACGAAATCAAAGACATCGACGAATGCATATAACGGACTGTTATCTTCCCTACGCTTCGTTTGTTTTGTATGATAATTAATTTTGTCTTTGATATTTTTCGATATTTTGTTTTTTCAAGTTTATAGCCTCGCCTTTGCCGGTTTTTACCATGAAGAAAAATAAATTTACAGGTTATTGGACAGATTATGAATAAATTTTGTGAGATTTTGACGTGAATTAGCAAAAAAAAAAATTTTGAATAAAAAAAAATATTTTTTTTATGACTAACTAGAATGTTCCATCGAAACTCGTTATTTACGTTTTTTGTGTGTTTTTTCTTTTTTCTTTTACGTAGCATGAACGTCATCAGCATAATTTTTTTTTTGATGGATTTACCTTTCTCAGGAGTAATTTTTGCAATAAGCTCCACATTTTTATTTATTTTTTCTTAAATTTTTAAATATTTTTTTATTTTTCACTTTTTTATTGTTTTTATTTTTTAAAAACTTTTTTTTATATAAAAAAACTAATTTTTTGGTAAAAAATTTTTTTTTTCACAAACGCGTTTCACGTCTTCACTGTTGCTTGATCACCTTTATACTAAATTCTCTTGTTATCGTTTTGTGTAACATTCGATCGCGAACGCGTTGTGTGGACATACGAATATCAAATGACGCGATTTGTTCATGCATGTTTAGATAAAGTTGTTTTTTTGTCTTTTTTTGATTCAATAAATTAATAATTCTCGCTACAAATTTTTTTCTATACGAAATTTCGAGAATTTTTTTATAGATCGCCAAAACAAAAGAGGTCAAAGGGCAAAATTTTATTTTTTTTTCATTTTTGGCCTAAATAAATAAATATTTAGATGACTCAATTACGTGTTTCCTCGATTGACGTAGCCCCATGCCAGAGTCCATTATTGGATTTAATTAAATTAGAGAAAAATCACGTTGAGCTGTGAGTAACGTTCATGTCAAAGCGGATTTATTTATGTGATTGTCTCTGATTAGGAACGAGAAGAGAATAAAAACTTGTTTGAGCGTTAATGGAAGGAATTTCATGTGCATTAATTTAACATTGTTGAGAGTGTTGGAAGGAATTACCAAAGAGAAACTTGTACTTCGAGTAATTAATCTGGCAGATTAAAAGTTAATAAAGGAAGTTTTGCAGCCAACAGAAGAAGAAAGATGTCGTGCTGATAAATATTACATGGGGATTTTTTCTTATAAAAGGCATTGAGGATAATTTTTTTTCGCTAAGGAGGTAAGTTTTGTCTGTCTGTGATTTTTTAAAATTTATATTTAATTTTTCAAAAATTTATTTATTAAATTCAATTTAATTAAATAATTTATTTTTTATTTTTAATTTCATTGAATTAAAATTATATTTAATTTGTTTTGATATATTTTTATTTTTTAAATAAATTAATTAATTATTTTTTAATTTAATAAATTTAAATATATTTTTTTTAAATAATTTTGTTTTTATTTAAAAAAAATAGTTTTTATTAATTTTTTAAATTTAATTTAATATATTTAAAAATATTCGATTATAAGTTTTTTTTAGATCAAAAAAATTTAAAAAAAATAAATAAATAAATAAAATAAAAAAAAATAAATTTGACAAAATGTCATTTCAAAAAATGATCGCTAAAAATTTAAAAATCGTTTTCCAATTAATTTAAACCTAGCAAATATTTAAAAAATTATTTAATTTTAAAAATAATAATAATTAATAAATTTGAGATTTTTTTTTATTTTTTTTTTCAATTTAATAAATAATTTAATTTAGTCAATTGTTTAAAATTTTTAAAATTTTAATTATTTTTTTTAAATAATAAAAAATTTTTTTTAATTTAAAAAAAAAATAATTTTTTTTAATATAATATTTTAATTAATTTACTTTTAAAAAATATTTAAACTATTTAAATTTTAATTTAAATAAATAATTTTTATTCTAATTATAAATTGTAAAGAAATTAATATTTAATTTAATTATATTTTATTTAAATTAATTAATTAATATTTTTTAAGTTTTTTATTAATTTTTTTAAAAAATAATAAAAAAAAATTTTTTAATTAAAAAAAATCATTCAATTATTATAAAAAAATTCAATTTTTTTTTTCATTTGCTTTTTTAAAAATAATTTAATTTAATAAATTAATTTAATTATTTTCAAATATTTAAAATTATTTTTTTTTTTTAATTTCTAAATTCAATAAAATTTTATTAAAATTAAATTAAAATAAATTTTAAAATACCTAATTAAAATTTGTTAAATATTTAAAAATATTTTTTTCAAAAATGAGCTTCGGTGAAAATTACTTGCAGCAACTTCTCTTCTATTTCACGTAAATTAACACTCCCATAAGTGCTATATAATATTTAATACCTTTAACGATACCCAACGAGTACATGAATAATATTGCATGTCTCACTGCACTTTTATTGATAAAATTTATTCTGGCATTGAACTTTAAAGCTGTTTTAAAATACACGACAATGCACTTTTTTTCAATACCTTTCTTGCACAAGCAAACCGTTAGTCGTTGAACATTTTCAACGAAAACAAGGAAGTTTTTCAAGTTCAAGCCTTGTCTGATTAATTTGTTCATTTTTTTATGACAAGCAAACTTTCCGTTTCATTATTTTTAGCAATAATTGTTGACTTGCAGGTGTAAATACCCATCAAGAATTTTATTTTTTGCTACGTCATTTGATGAGGGAATTCCGTCACGCACGTTGATCTATTTATTTTTTTTTTGTTTTTGTTCCGTCGAAAGGAAAATTAGTTTGTTTTGTCAATAATTCCCGTTTTTTCTTCGTGTTAAGCAAAAGTGACGGAATGGGGAGAAATTTTTCTTTTTTGGCCTTAACCTCGGCATTTATCATATTTTTTATTACACTTTTGACATTGACTTGGCATCGAACACAATCAATTCTGTCGTTTCGTGTGTTTTTCTATTGATAAAGCGAAAAAACAGGGAAAAGTCGAGTAAACAAGGGTAAGGTAAAAAGATATCATCGTCTTTGTTTGCTTTCCTGTCAAAGGCGTCGTCTTCATCATGAATCGTGAATCATAAAATCCTCATTAAATGACCTTTTTTAGACAGGAAGTTGCCGCTGCTGATCAATTATTGATAAAAAAAAGGAAATGTGTTCTTGTTATTGACATTTTCGCTCATTGTCACGCATCATGGCGCAAGAACGGAGGATGGTTTGTGACACAAAAGCCCCTTGATGAGGGTTGAATTCGACTCGTAATTTTTTTTTTGTAAAAAATCATGAAAAATTTGATACACGAGCGCGTTAATAGGATTTTTGATTCAGACATTTTAATCTGATTTCTAGAAAAATCGGCAAAAACCGGCTTGGCATGTTTTAAAAAAATAGCGGCATGAACCACTTGTTTGTTCCGAATTCTGTTTGGAAATATTTGGAAAAATAAATTTTTTGATTGAGTGACACGTTTTAAACAACAAAAGAACGAATTTTTTACGTAACAAGGTCGATCGATGACTCCAAAAAAAAAAATGAAAAATTATTTTTTAACAAGGCGTCTCCATTAATTTTAGGAAAAATTTCCACAAAAAATATTTTTGCAAAATTTGTCGCATTTTTCATGCAATTCAAACTTTGTATGAAAAAAAAAAATAATTTAAATATCTTTCTTGTGCACACACACGTGTCTATTATCGATTTTTGTTTTTCGCTGCACTTGATTATTAGTTATTTTTTCCCTCAAGGTACTACCTTGCACATGACATGACGTTCGAAACAATGCACATACAACAACGACAACGACGCGACGACGAACGAAGAGTGTAACATTGAAAACCGATGAAAAACGTAAAAAATGTAAAAAAAATTCTTGCACGCAAACAATGACATTTGCGACTCTCTCTCGTTAATCTAAACTGTGCTTAGAGAAGGTTACTCATGAAATTGTTTTAATTTGCACAATATATGGAAAAGTGTCGAAAGGAAAAGTACGAGAAATAAAAAATCGATAAGAGCAGTTTTTGTTAACGTGATGAGAGAGAGAAGGACAATGAAAGAACATGACTTTCCCTTTTTTACGAGTAATTAATTAAATTAACTGATTCGCAGAATTTTTCTTCTCTGCGGGGAAATTAATGATTTTGCGAAAAATAAAACAAGAAAAAAAAATAACATGATATATGAATGTTTTTGTTTAATTAATGACTTAAACATATTTTTGTTTTTTTTCGTTCTTTTAATAAAATTTTATTAAAAAAGTAAATTTTTTTTATTTATTTTTTAATTTTAATTTTTAAAATTAATAAAAAATTAAAAATTATTTAAATAATTAAATTAAAATAAATAAATCGCATTAAAAAAAAAAAAAATTTTTTAATTTTATTTAAAAATTAAATTAAATTTAATTATTTTTTTTATAATTAAATTAATAATATAAAATTTAATTTTTAATTCATTCAATTAAAAAATTAAACTTTATAAAAAATTTTTAGAAAATTTTTAAAATTATTTTAATTTTTTTAAAATTTAATAAATTTTTTTGAAAAAAAATCAAATAAAATGATATTATGTTTTTTTTAATTTTTAAAATATAAAATTTTTATAAATTTTTATTAATTTTTATTAATTATTTCTCATTTAAAATTATTTTAAAAAATTCATAAAATATTTTTTTTATTAAAAAAAAATAATAATAATTTTTTATTTCATAAATTATTTTTAATTTACTTTGTGTTTATGCTAAATTATTAAATTATAATTTAAAATAAATATTAAATTATTGAATTTTAGTTTTTAATTAAATTATTTTTGTATTAAAAAAAATAATTTATTTTCCATCATATAGAAAAACATTTTTTAAGCGAAAAAATTTTTTTTTAAATTTTTTTATTATTTTTTTTTTAATAATTTTGAAATGTTAAAGTTTTTACAAATTTACAGAAAAAAAAATTAAATAAATTAATTAATTCATAGGTTTTTTTAATTTTTTTTCGAGAAAAATTAAATTTTTAAAAATTTTATTAATTTATTTTTTTTTATTTATTTTTTTTTTTAAATTTTTTTTATAATTTTTTTTTTAAAATTTTTTTTTTAAATTTTTTTTTTTTTTTAAATTTTTTTAAATTTTTTTTTTTTTTCAAAAATTTTTATAAAGAAAATCAAACTCAAGCAAAATATTTTTCTTTAAATTTAATTGAAATGCATTTAAAATAAACATTGACCTTGGATGCATCCATTGTCAATTTCATGGTGAAGAACAAATTCGAGAAGCACTTATTTTGCGGCATTTTTCTCCCTTTTTATTTTTTATTCTTTAAAGTTTTGCTACAATTGCAACTTTACAATAGTGACTCATCTTGCGTCATATTTATTGTTCTTCATTACAAAAAAAAAAAAAAAAAAAAAAAATGACAAGAACCGCATTCAGCAAGATTAAAATTGTTATTCTTTGTCAAATATTTGCAACGACAACCTCAATTCGTCTCAAAAAGTGAACATTACCTTATCCCACAGATTCATTTATTTTTTTTTTTTCTAAATAATTTATTTCCTTGTGGCAGAGGATAGCAGCTCATTGTTTATCTTCGCTCTTTTCTCGTTCTCGATAAATGCGATGCGAAACAACTTTGCTTATAAGGCAATCGGTATGCGGTATCATTGAACTTGTTCTAGGTAGTGTTCGGTGCAGTGCATTAAAATGCATGAAAAAGAAGTACAAAAAAAAACAAAGAAATACAGTTTACACTTTGTTTGCCAATTGAACACACATCCACGACTTGTTCGTGCATGCAATTCCTTTAACTCGATTCTATTTTTAGCACTAAAAATCTATTTGTTGAGCACTTTGTGCGGTTTTACGCTTTGTTTCTCTTCGTCGTGCCCGATGATTAATTGAATTTAATTGAATCTCGCTTCCTTGTTTCTGAGCTGCATCCTGCGTTGAAGGATCCTTCGATTGATTGACATTTCAATTAAACTCGAATTTTCAGAAAATCGAGGAAAACCCTCGAATTCAAGTTTCTGTCAAAATGCCAAGATTTACAAAATTTACGATAAATATTTACAAGTTTTCCCAAACAGATGACGATTCGAGTGGAAATTTTTTTTTATTTGCGAAAACAATACATAACAATTTTCTGTCAGACCTTGAACTTTTACAAGAGAATTTAAGAAAATAAAAAAAATTCTGTCAAACAATTGAATTGAGAGAACAATAGAAAATTTTACAAGATTTTTTGAAACGAAAGGGCGGAAATGTTGAATTTTTTTAATTGAATTGTCTACAAACTGTCTAGAAATTTACTGTGTCTACAAAAATTGTACTTTTTTTTAAATATTTTTTTTTCGTGTAAGAAATTGTAGACAATGAATTGGCGACAGGCGTCTTTACATGAAATATCTTTTGTCAATAATGGTTCATTGAGATTTTTTTTAAAGAAAATTTAAAATTAAATGTTTTTTTTAAAAGTAATTTTTAAATGAAATTCATTGAATTTTTTTTTGTTTTTTAAATATATTTTTTTTTAATTAAAATTTATTGAATTTAATAAAAATTTCATTTTAAAATATTTTTTTTAAATTAATTTTCTTAAAATATAAATTTTTAAAATAATTAAATAAAAAAATAAATAAATAAAAAAAAATTAAAATTAATAAAAAATTAAATTCATTAATTATTTTAAAAATTATTTAATTATAATTTTAACATTTATAAAATTTAACTAATTTTATTTATTTTTTTTTAATTAAAATTTTAATTAATTTTAAATTTTAATATAATTTAAATAATTAAAAATTTATTTATTTTTTTTTAACAAAAAAAATTAAATTTTAAATTTTTTTTTATTTATTTATTTTTTTAAATATATTTTTATTTTAATTTATTATTTATTTTTTAAAAATAATTTTAATTTTTCAATGAAAAAGAACCCTTTTGAGCTCTGAAATGCGCCTAATTCTTATCAACAAAAAATCGCCTCTTTCGAATTTTCTTCGAAAATTTTTATTGACGTTCCCATTCTTCTTCTGTTTTCTTCTCCGGCTCGGCGATAACCTCAATAACATATTTATTTATTGTTGTAGGTCTCACGCACGTAATCGATCCGAAGTCACACGATTGATTTGAGTGCCATACAGAAACAATAGCGAGCAATATACAATATGAATTGAGTGAGCAATTATCGTGTCTCATGCGATATAAACGAATTTGAGGTTTCCTTTAATCATAATAATGAAATATCTGACTGGGCTGGCTTATAATTTATCGTTTATTGGTCAGTGTGTTAGTGTTTTTGTGTTTTCGTCACCTCAATCTTGATATTGAAATACGAAACGAGTGATTGGAATGATTAACGGTATAATGAGGACGATTCTGTTCCGGGTTGTTTTTTGATTTTTGTGTCAGGTTATTTACGTCAATGATATTTTTGTTTTGAGATCGATGAAATCTAGAAGTTTTTGGAGTTCAAAAATATCTTTTGAAGATAAGGAACAAACTTTTTGATAAAATTCTATTTTTAAAAAATATGAAGATTTAAAAAAAATTATTTTTAATAAATTTAATCGAATTTTTTTTTAAATTACCTTTTGACTAAAATTGAAATTTAAAAAAAAATTAAAAAAAATATTTTTTAAGTAAATTTTTTTAATTATGTTTTTAAATATAAAAAAAAGATTTAAAAGAAAAAAAAAAAATAAAATTTATGCAAAAATTAAATTATTTAAAAATATTTTTTTTATTAAAAAAAAAAATTAAAATTTTTTCAATGATGTAAATGTTAATAATTTCGCTTAAAAAATTTATTTTAATTAAATTTATTTTTTTTGCATATTAAAAAAATTATTTATTAACAATATGAAAAAAAAAATTTAATTTTTTTATAAAAATTTTTTTTTATTTTAAAATGGATTAATTAATTTTATTTTTTTTTTATTTTTAAAATTTTAATTGTTTTAATTTTTATTTAAATTTTATTATTTTAAAATATTATTGAAAAAAATAAAAATTATTAAATATTTCTCAAAAATTTTAAAAACATAAATTATGAAAAAATATTTATTTTTAATTATTTATTTTAATTAATTATTTTATTTTTTTAATTTTATTTTATTTATTTATTTATTTTTTTTTTTGAAAAAAGGTTTTTTGTGAAAAATAAAAAAAAAATAACAAAAATTCATTTATTTTATTCCAACTTCACATAAAAATTCTTGCTCCCATTTCTGACATTCCATTCCCCTCTAAATAAAAATTTTCGTTCTAAATTCTTCTGTGTAATCAGTGATTTCTCGAAAAATTTTCCATGTCAAACTTCTTTCTTATCATTTCTGTGTCATAGGTGATTGAACTGATACAATCTACCTTACACAATAAAACATACGATCTTTTTGACATGCGACTTCTGTGTATTTATTTGCATCTACGTAACCCATTCGAAAGACCCAAAAATAAAACTTTTCATCAAATATTCACGTCTAACACACTTTTCGCCTTTGTGTGTGTATGACGAACGAAAAAATTCAATCGAAAATAATTACCAAGCGTTTTAGATTAGAAGGTAACTGTAACGATGAACTTGAATGATGAATTTTACTTTTTTTTTCGTGTGAGTCACAATTACCCTCAATTTAGGACTTCCTTGTTGTTCGTCGTCGGAAAATCGTTTGTTTTGTTTTTTTGTGTCACTTTTCACGAAAAACACTAAGCGTGTCTTGCGGCAATCACAATTATTTTTTCATGGGGTTTGTTGCTTTTTTCCTTTATTGGGGACAACAAGCTGTTAGGAAAAAATTCATTTGAACGAAAAACATCGAATTTTAATCAAAGAACCTTGATAATAATTGTTGTCCTCTAATATTTATTTCATCGGCGATAAGGCAGCATCGTGATAAATAAACAACTAATTATTTGCTTTTTTGCAATAAATAATTTTTTTTCCATTACAGACCATTGATAAGGCTCAATTGGAAACAAAATACTTGAAGAAAGGACCTCGCAACGATTTTTTTCTTTGTAATTTGGACTTTAATCGCATTTCTTAAATAAATTTGTTCGGCAATAAAACAGCTGATTAATATTTGGCCTGCCCTCGTACCGAATTACTCGTCAAAAAAAAAAAATCTCGCATAATGCACGACCTTTGGCAATATAATTTCCAATGTTTACTAATATTCGAGCTAATAGTGGGTCGTAAAAAATATTTTGTAGTCAAAATAAAACAATTTTGTGCATTAAAATCAATAAACAACAAAAATTCATGTAAAATCTAGGTAATTAGGCGCACTATTGTGTCGATGATTTATTTCATATTGATTGATTTTTCGTTACTACTGACACGATTATCATGGTCAAATTACACTGTAATTCAATTATTATTTTATTTTTGTGTGATTTTTACGATCCACTTTTATTATGATGAATATTTTACGTTGGAATGTAATATTTTTTCAATCGGCGGTTCTGAATGTCTATTCTAATGGGCAATATGTTAATGTAGTGACAGATCGTTAAAAATCTGGCGTGTGGGAGGAATGTTTATTCTGGTATGTCACCTCATCGTCAGAAAACGATACAACAACAACAGGTTTCAATAATTATGGCTTGTTACGTTTTTAGGATTGTGTTATGCAATATGTGATTAATAATTTTTTTTTATTTTGTGTCGATTTTTTATGTGAAATAATTTTTTAGGTTGATGCAAATTTTTTAATTATTTTTATCTGTTTTTTTTTCGATGGAAAATATCAAATTTTTTTAGATGGATTTTTTTTTTCATTAATTATAAGTTTTTTTTAAATTAAAGTTTAATTTATGTTGAATTAATTCTTCAAAATTATTTAATATTAAAAAAAATAATAAAAAATTAACTTTAAATTTAAAAAAAATATATCTTCTAAATTTTAGAAAATAATTAATTTATTTAATAAAATTTTAAATAAATTAAAATTAATCAAATAAAATGTATTTATTAAATATTAATTAAAAAATTAATAAAAAAATAAAATTAAAAATTAACGTGAAAAATTATTTAAATTGTTAATTTAATTATATTTTTTTTTAAATTTAATTTTTATTATTTAAAAAAAATCATTTTTTTTTAATTTAATTTTTATTATTTAAAATTTTCAATTTTATTAAATTTAATTCATTAAATAATTTAATAAATTAATAATTTCATAATTTTTCTATTATAAATATTTTTTTTAAACTTTCTTGTATTTTTAAAAAATTTAAAAAAAAAAATATTTATGGGTAAAAATTAAATATTTATTTTCTAAAATTTATAAATTTGGAAGAAATTCTTTTTTAATTTTTTTTGAAAAATTTATATTTATCTGTTACAAAAAAAAAATGGGTAATTTTTGAAAAATCTTAAATTTAATTTGCAAAAGCCTCATTGAAAAACGTTAATAAAAAACGACAAAAATTAATTTAAATTTACGCCAAGAAGATGATTGAAACGCGGTGATTTAATTTCTGATGAGAATCAATTATTCATAAAATTTTGCATTAAAGCGAGAAACCAACGTTGTACACGAAAATTTATTCACTGGTCTAATGGCTCGCAGCTTATTATGGATTTCAGTTGAACTCCTCGTTAAATAATTTTGCGTCTCAAGCAGAGCTAATCTGATTCTTCGCAGCCCACGCAACGCACGTCTCTCATTTTTTTATATAATAATAAAAATAATAACGAACTTTGTTTATTATTAAATTGTATAACTACAAAATTTAATTGTCTTTTTATTTATTTGTTTTGTACGTTTCGGACTTTAAGTTTACAAATAAAGTTTCTGGACTTGGAATTGTGAGAATTTTTTTTTGCTCTTTGTTTGAAATGCGTTATTTAATATATTAATGTTATACATTTCATCACTTAATCTCGTTTTGTTTTGGGTTTCTAAACGATTTGATTATTTTTGTAGCACGCGATTTTTTGGGAAAAAACCAAAATAAATGAACGCACTTGTAACTGCGGTAACAATTTTAAAGCAACTAAGGATAGTTTTGTAATTATTTCATAAAATTTTAATGACAGAAACCCACAATTTTTATTCGAAAGTAGAGTTCAATGTCAGTAAGCCCAATTTTTTAATATTTTTTTTGGTGAATATGAGACAAACGTCACGTTGTAAGGACCGGTTATGCGCTAATTTAATTTTTTGTTTTATTTAAAGGTGCATTAAAACATGTATTATTATTTTTTCAGTGACGGAATTATTCAAAGGCTTAAGAATTATCTTCAAAAAAGGCCCTTTTTTTAGGTAAGTTTTTAATTTTTTTTTAAATTGACAAACTCAAGAAAAAAAATATTTTTTTTTATTTAAAATTATTTTAAAAATTTTTATTTAAATTTAATTAGAATTTATTTTTTTTTAAATTTATAAAAATAATAAAAAAAAAAAAATAAAAAAATATTTATTTCTTTTTAAAAAAAAAATAAAATATTTTTAAAAATAAAATAAAAAAAAAATAAAATTTTTTAAGATAAATTTAAAAATAAATATTTATTTTTATTTAAAAAATTTTTTAAATTTTAAGATTTTAAATAAATAAATTTCTTAATTATTTTAAAATTATTTAATAATTATTATTATTTATAAATAAAAATTTTTTAATTTTTATTATAAATTTAATTAATTTTTTTAAAAATAATTTCTTTTTTTTTAATAAATTATTTTTTTTTATTTATTTAAAAATAAATTTATTTTTTAATTTAAATTTAAAAAAAAAATTAATTCAAATTAAAAATTATTAGTTAATTTTTTAAAAATATATTTTTTTCAAGTTAAAATAATAAAATTAAAAAAAATAAATCCAACACTGAACAGTACAAATTACATTTAATCATTTCGGTTAGTAAGTCAGTGGTCCATATTTCCACATTTTTATTTAAAAATAAACTTCAGCAATTGTTGAAATGACGTCAAAGATTGTAAAAAGAGATCTTTTATATTATTACGGAAAGTTACAAAAGTGCGTCATGTCACTCGCAATTACAATCCCTTAAAGCGAAGTAATATAAACCGAGCGACATGATTACCGAATTGGCGACGACAAAAACTAAAAATAAGCAAATGTGCTGGCAACTGTTTCTTTTACCTCCCGCGCAGTTTCTTGTACACCGAGTAAAAGTACTGAAAGTAGCGATGATGAGATTTTTCGTCATCATTCATATATTTTCTGAATAATTTATCATAATTAAAAATTATAAGCTGACATCTTTTTTTCAGCAATTAATTTAAATTTCATCGTCCAGATGTGCCCGCAGACGTGGGTTTTGTTGTAAAGTTCATTCAACTCTTTTTTTTTCTTCTTGTCCTTTTGTAATTTTATTTTTTTGGCTTGCACGTGTCTCAATTAGAATCTCATTTATTTCCAACAATCGCGATAAAAAGAAATTTCATTCAAATTTTTTGAGCGGAAATGATAATCATTCCATCGTAAACACTTTTCTTGTTTAATCGCATTCAAATATCATCAACAACAATCCATTTCTTCATACATCATGATTACTTCAGATGAATAAATCTAGACAATGGTGTGCAATATTGTAATAAAAAATTTCGTCGGAACGAAAAAATAAAACATAAAATTCAAATAAACAGAGTGGGTAATTTTTTGTTAACGGAACGATTTTGATAATAATAGGTTTAGGCCATTTTTTTTGAAGAAGATGAAGAAAGTTTATAACTTTTAATGGTCTTCTTCTTTTTTTCTTGTTAAATAACTTTTATATAAAAAAAATAAATTTCTTCATTCACACTCAATTATTTTGATGTTCATGTTAAAATAATGGTCCATCCGATCTTTAATGTTATTTTTTTTTTATTTTTTTTAGATATTGACTGATTTTATGTAAATTTCCGCAAATTATCTTATAAAATAAAAATAAAACAAAGACGTCAAAAAAATTAGAATACAATCGGAAGAAACAATAAAATTACTTGAAAGTTGCGGGAAACTCAAAATAAATCGAAATTTTTTTTTTATTTTTTTAATAAAAAGAAAAATTTAATTAGAAAAAAAATATTTAAAAATAATGAAAAATAAATTCAAATTAATTCTTTTTAATAATAAATAATTTTTAATTAATCGATTTTGATAAAAATTATTTAATTTTTTATAAATATGAAATATTTATTATTTTTTTAAAAATAAAAAAAAAATTAAATAAATAAATTTAAATACCTAAATAAATTAATTTAATTTTTTTATTAATAATTTTTTTAAAATAATTTTTTTTTAAATATTTTTAAAATTACTTTTTAAAATTTTATATTTTTTTAATTCGTCTAAATTGTATTAAAATTTAGAAAAAAATAACTTTTTTTTTTATTTTTCCGCAACTTCTTGCAAGAAACAAAAAAAGTGAAAATTCGTAAAAAAAAAGAAAGATGAAAGTAATTGACATCGGCAGGTTTTTCGACGCTTCTTTTCTTAAGTATCTCTAAATTTATTGCTGAGATGACAGATTTTTCGTACTTACAGTTTTTCATGCACAGAAAAAAGTTTTTTGATTTATTTATTCATTTTATTTTTTTACCTAAAAAGAGAAGAAAAAAAAAATAAATTTATTAATAAATGTCACTCAATATTAAAAATATTAAAGATTTAAAGACAAAACATTAAAAAATAATAAATCTAAATTTAAAACGTTGGCAAAAGTAACAGGTTGTACAATTTTAGAACGAAAGATCAACTTTAAAGCCAAAACAAAGCAAAAAGTCGTGACTTGAATTTACTGTTAGTTCATTGTTGTTGTTGTAAATGTAACGTTAGATGCAGTTTGAGGAGAATAAATTGCAGGTGTGGTCATAATTTAATATATTTTAATACCAAATGATGCAGGGCTGTACCGATTTTCGCATTAAGATAACTTCAAAAAAAATTTTTTTTTTAAATCTATAAAAAAAAGTCACAATGTCTAGCTAAGTAATAAAAGTAAATAATCTGGTCACGAAATTATCTGTGCGAGTAAACAATCTGAGTGCGCGCCGCAATTCGACTCAATTACTATCAATTTACTCCGATTATCAAACAAAATGAGTATTTATTTCATACGCAGTTTTATGACGAGTGCATCTAGAAAATATATTTTGTAATATCGGTAATTTATTTTTATTTTTATTTATTTACAGACGAATTAAATTTTTGATTGGAGCTCTTCATTGCAGCTGATAAGATAGCAGGGAATGGTCAACCCGAATAAACATGAAGTTGTTTTTCGAAATTCTTAAGATAATAAAGTGAATAAAATTCTTCAAAGTTAATCGGTTGACCGTCTGACATGGAACGCATAAAGTTTAATGTGCGCGAATTAATCATCGTTTCGTCGCAGTTTTTTGTGTGAATTTACTGACGACTTGTTGTTATGTCATTTTTTTTTGTTTGATGATGATGGTATTTATTTAATTAATTTAATGAGGAGATTTAATTAAAAGTAACGGAATGAAACCTTTGACATGTATTGCAGGGATTTCGTTTGATTATAATTGAATGTGAGGAATTTGTGTTTCGAAAGATTTTTTTTATTTAGAAAAAATGTGAAAACATTTTTTATTAATTTCATTAAATTTAAATAAAATTAATATAAAAAAAATTAAATAATTTAAATTTCACTTAAGAATTATAATTTTTTATAATAAATTTAATTTTATTTTTTTATTTATATTTTTTTATAGTCTTTTTGTTTTTAATATTTATTAAATAAAAAATAATGCTTTAGAATGTTTGTCAATTTTTTTATTAAAAAAAAGTTTAATTTTTTAAAACAATTTATTTAATTTTAATATAATTAATTAATCTTTTGGAATTTAATCTTCTGAATTGTTTTAAATTATTATTCTGAATTAATAAAAAAATAATAAAAATTATAATTATTTTTATAAAATATTTTAATATTCTTTAATAAAAATTAATGATAAAATAAAATAATTAAAAATTAAAAAAAAAAAAAAAAAAAATAATTTAATTAATTTTATAATTAAATAAAAATTTTTAAAAATTTTAATAAAAATAATAAAAAATATAAATGAAATAAAGACAGAAATATTTTTTTAAATCTTTAAATATTCTTCAATAAAATATTTTTAAAAAAGTAAATTAAAAATAAAAAAATAATATTTAATTAATAATTAAAAATAATTAAATAAAAAAAACATTTTGACATTAAATTTTAACTGATTTTAATTTATGGTTTTTTTAATAAGAAAAATTTTTAAAAATTAAAAAAAATATATTAAATTAATTTAAAATTAAAATAAAACATTTTTAGATCAAATTTGAATTTAAATTAAATTTAAATTTTTATTAAATTTAATTTTTAATAAAAAAAACATTTGAAAAATAATTGAAAAATTTTTCAAAAATTTTTTTTTTGAAAATTATTATAAAATTAAAAAAAATATTTAAATATTTAAATAATTAAAATTAAAATAAATGCGAGAAAAATATTTTATTTCCAATATAACATAATTATATTTAACCTCTAATTGACCGCCCCAGCCTATCAGTAAATCAAAGCAGCGATAATTGAAAAATTACGTAAATAAAATAAAGATCAAACAAATTAAATTTAATTAAATGGAATAATTTTTCCGCTGCTCCAAAATCAGATTGGCAATTTCATGCGGAACTTTTTATTTCACGTGTGGACAGACGTCAGTTTTTTATTATTATTATTTTTTTATTTAAAATGTATGTCAACCTTGTCTCGTTTTTTTTATTTCATTTTATTTTTATATCATTTATTGTTGAAATGTGCGGTGAGAAGTTAATTTTTTATATTCTGACAACCAACGGAAAAAAAATTATTAATAAATAAAGAAAAGTTGCAGTTGTTATTTAAATGATTGATTTGTTGAAAAAAAAAAAAATAGAACAAAACGACATAAATTAGAATAAATTTCAATCGAACAAAAACGTTTAATTGTGTGAAAGTCGTGTGAGTCAAGTTTGTGACTCATTTCCAACGAACAGTTCATTTTATTGTATTTCGTCCGAAAAATAAACAAATAAACACGAATTTCGGTTGTGACATTATGAAATTCAAGTCCAATGACGACAAAGCGATGCATTTATCACCCAAATAAAGGTTATTCACAGTAGTTTCGAAAATTTGCACAGCAACGCAAAAAATCGCGAATATATTTTAATTTTTTTTATTTAATATTAAATGCCGCTATTTAACCTTCAAAGCGAGCATCGTTACGTAATTTTTTGGTTTTATTTATATTTTTGTATAAAAATTCGTGAAAAAAAGATAAACAACAACAAAATATTAACATTGATTTTTTTTGGGAGTCAAATCAAGAGCAAAAATGCAAAATTCGGAAAGACAACAATGAAACGACGACACACGTAAAAAAATAATAAAATGCAATAAATATTTACAGTTATTTACTGCATTAATTTATCGGTCTGAAAATCGCATATGCTACGTGCGATCATTGACCAGACAGCAATATTTGTGCAAAAATTTTACAATTACAATAATTTTCCGTTCATTCGTTCGTAAAACGTGCGATGACATAACTTGTCAGTCAGAGTCCATCAAAAAAGCTTCATCCAAAGTGAATTTTGAAGCTCTTTTGATGAAATTACGATTTTTGATAAGATTTTATTTGTTCACGATCCTCTCGTGCCTCGCAAAAATGTCATTTGTCGCAGTTTTTAGCCACAAATTGCTAACCAGACAACTAAATAACATTATTTGTAACTAATTAAATACCACTCTTGAACGTCGTTGCATAACTTTCACGCTTGCTGACTGTACATGTGTTTATTTTTTTCTTTCAATTTATTTACAATCTAAGTCAATAGATTCGTTACACGCAAAAACGCAACGCAAAACGTTATGAAATCGCGAGTTTACCTACTCACAGGTGAAATAATGATTAGTCTAGTTACGCACTAACTCGATTTTTTTATATTTTTATGATCTTTTATGATGAGACAAAAGTGACGTAAATTATGGAAATGGAGAAAAAGGAAGTAAGCGTTAAATGCTTGTGGCTTACAAAGTACGTTTTATAGATCGAGTTGTGATAAATTGGTAGTTTTAACACATTTGACGTTAAGTAACGTACTTTTAGAAAAACATCATTATTAATTAAATTGAAACATGTTTCTTTCATTGTCGATGCTTTTAACATCATAAACATAATAAATAATTAAAATTGATAAATGCTCGTAAAGGTGAATGATTTGAAATGTGTGAGAATTCGAACTTGTACACTGTAAAAAAAATTATTTTTTGATTTTTCTTTTAATTTTTATTTTAAATTTATTTTTTTTAATTTAATTAAAAATTTTTAAAAATATTGAATTAGCGAAAATGCGATTTTCAAATTTGAACGGTAATTTTTTTAAAATGACATTTACGAATTTTTTGCTTTAAAATTTTAAAACTTTGAAGAAAATATTTTATAAATAAATAAAAAAATTATTTTTATAAAGTTAAAAAAATAAATAATAAATTGCATTTTATTTATTAAATAATTAAATAATAATTAATTCATAATAAATTAATAATAATTAAAAATCATTCCTAATTTCTTAAATTAATTTTTTTTTATTTAATTTCAAACATTTAATTTTATTTTAATTAAAAAAATATTTTTTATATTAAAGATTAATTTTTTATTTATTTTATCATTAGTATGATCATTTTTTGAAAATTTCATAAATTTTAGTTAAATAAACAAAAAAATATAATTTATTTATTTAATTAAAATTAATTAAAAATAAATATTCAAAGTATGCAAAAATTACGATAAAGTAAAAGTTTTATATAAATTATTATTAAAAAATTATTTTTATTTTTTTTTAATTATTTAAAATTTTATAAATTTCAAATTTTTATTTAATTATCTTTTTATATATTTTTTTTTATTTTATTATTTAATTTTAATTTTTTTTTATTTTATTATTTATTTAATTTATTTTATTTTATTTATTAATTATTTAATTATTATTATTATTTTTTTATTATTTAATTTTTAAAATTTGCTTGGAAAAGTAAAGTATGCGAAAATTGCCACAAAATAAATATTTCTGTAATTATTTTTTAAAAATAAATTAAAATTTTTAATTAATTATTTTTTTTATATTAAATATAAAATTCATTTTATTATTAAAAATATTTTTAAAATAATGCAATTAATATATTTTTAATTTTTAACAGTGTACAACATTGAATAATCACAATAAAAAAAAATAACCGGTATATTCAATAAATACAAAAATAACCAATATCCAAAATTCAATGAACCCCATGAAAAAACATGAATGAACTGGGACAAGGTCGGTTAACGGAAATTTTTAAAAATTCATAGCTACCAAGTACAATTCTTGTTTAATGGATCTTTCGTTTATTTATTTATTTATTTTTAAAACAAACTTTTGGTACATTCGGTAATTAGAGAAAATTTTTCTGCGAAGCGTGCAGTGATTGATTACGAGTTACTAATTTTGTCACAAAAAGTTCTATTTTTGCGACGTGAAACATTGGAAGAAGACGAAACAACCGAAAGACAATGTCCAAGGTCAACTTATATTATTAGCAGCTAAGTTTCGGTGTGCGAGCCAAGAAATCAGAATTTTACATGAACGTTCATTAATCTTCGGGCACTTGAACAAAAAGACATCGTCATGAGAAAAAAAGAGCAACGCAAAAAGTATTCCTTATAAAGAAGTAAGTTTGATCTATTGCCTGAATATTTATTGTTGTGTGTTAAAATTGAAGCTAAATATAGCGTTTGCTGATTTTTTTTTGTTCAATCGAAAGGGAAGGTAAAAAAAACGAAAGAGAGAAACAGAACGGGTTATAAATTTAATTTCCGCGTTTATTTATTTTTTTTTCCACAAAGAGTGAGCGAATGGAGTTAAAAAATATTTTTCTGCAGTTTATTGAGAAATATCAAAGAAAAACATGAACCAGTTCTATCTATTTGATTATTCAATCACCCGACATTAGATACGGAGACTTATGAAAACTAATGATTTGTAAACAAAATCTTGTTTTTTTTTTGTCAAAAACACATTCTTGGGGTATTTCCTGATAATCTTCGAATTATTAAAAAAAAAAATCTACGTGAGTCAATTAATTCGTCGTTATTAAAACGGCTCATATTGCCATAAACGGTAGTTAGCCTTCACGTTCACGTATCTTCTGTATTATACAAAAAAAATATCACTTTTTATTATTTTTTATTATTCATCCGCTCGTTGCAGTCGTAGATAGATTTGCATAAAAATGAACAAACATATCACTTACTTAGTCATAGAAAAAAATAAATAAATACACAACAAGTCAGAGTCAATTAAGTGTTATTTGCTGTACGACGACGCGACGTCATTATTAAAGCGTTTACGTGTTTAGAAAAGTTTAAGTCAAATATCAGGAAGTCGCGGATGACAATGCGATTGTAATTCTTGATTCACGTTTCGATCGTAATTTTTTTTTCTGTAGTTTGGAATTTTTATTTAGAATTTAAATTATTTTAAATAATTTGTTTAATTTTTATTCAAATATAATTTTAATTTTTAAATAGTTTTGAATTTTATAAAAATAGATTAAAAATTTAACTAAATAGAAATTAATTTATTAAAAAAATTTTTTTTGATTTTTATTTTTTATTTAAATTTAAAAAAAAAATTAAAAAATAAATAAATAAATAAAAAAATAAAATTAAATTAAAAAAATTAATAAAATTTAAATAAAAATAATAATTTTAAAAATTAAAATAATTTTTTAAAAAATTAATAAATTATTAATTATTGAAATATTTTAAAAATCAAAAAATTAAAAAAAATAATTAAAACAAATTAAAATATCAAGAAAAAAATTATAAATTCAATAAGAAATATAAAAATTTAGGATTTTCCAATAAAAAATGTTTTTCTTATGAAATATTTTGATTTATGAATGTTGAATAATTTTTATTATATTTTTTAAAATTTTAATTAATAATTTTTAAATATTTTTTTTTCATAATTTTCAAAGAAATTTTTGCTTGTAAATTATAAATAAAAATTAATAATTGCTTTTTAAAAAAAAATAATTTAAAAATTGCAAATTTTTAATAAAAAATTTAACTTAAAAATTTTTATTTTTAATTATTTTTAAAAAAATTTTTTTTTTAATTTAATTAATTTTTTTAATTAATTTAATTTTTTTATTATTGATTTTTATTTCTCAAATTTTATAATTAAATTTAATATTGAATTTAAAATAATTTTTTTTAAATTGCGAATTTTAAATAAATTTAATGCTCAACTAAAAATTCGATGATTTATGTAAACACACATCGTAACCCTCTTCACCAATTTCTTGCTCTAATTACAAAAGTAGCGTATGTCAAATCGCAATTATTCCCGCTAAAACATAAATTACGCGAAAGTAAAAGTATAAAGTTAAATAAATGAAAAACAATTAAAAATCACACAAAAAAATTAAAAATTCATTAAAACATTTTTTTTCAACATTTATTTTTCTAATGCTCATGATGATTTACGTTACAGCGACGTCTCGGTTTAAATGTCGCGTGAAAAAAACAATTTCTTAATGCACAACAATCAACTTTTCTCACAGCTCTTTGCCAATTAAAGGGTCAAAGACGTCATCGTCGTCACTTTTATGTCGCCGTGTTGTTACCTAATTGAGACATAATTTAATTCATTTTTCGGAGATTTTAGAAAAATTTTAATGAAAAATTTAATTTAATTTTATTTTTTTATTAAATTTCCGTTGTAAGAATTTTTTCGAGCACACAAAAAAATAAATAGCTTGACTAATGTAATGGGGACAAAATTATTATTATGAAAAGTAAAAGTTAATTTAGTGTGCCGTTTTTACGATTATTATTTTTTTGTTTGTAGAATAAGTTAAAAGTGCTTGGATAGGTCGTTGCACGATAAATTGTTGTGGGTTGTGTAAACAAGTTTGTAGATTTTATGGATTAAAGTTATGGACAGAAAAGTGTTAGAAAATTAAAAATAAATTAAATTTAGGGCAAATTTTCAACAAATCACTTGGAATAATGTTTATTATTCTTTGCGCAAAAGTTTTATTGAAACAAACAAATTTACGATCCCTCGAGTTGCGTTCTACTAAAATACAATTCTGATTCATTGAATTACGAATTTTTCAATTTTTTTTAAATTTTTTTTAAAAAATGACAAGAAATGTGTTTTTTTCGACACTAATCTCCGTTAACATTGAAATATTTTTTGGCAAGTCTATTTTTTTAATTTTTTTTTTGAGAATCTCACACGAATTCGACACAGATCTCGATTTTTATCACTCATGTTTGACCTACACGCGGAGTGGGTGCTTAAAATAACAAAAAAAATGGCAAAAATGTTTGCCAATAAAAATATTTATTTTTTGCCTCGACAAAATGTCAGAGAAATTGCCTTTAATTTGATTTGTCAAGAATAAACAAGCGAATTGATTTTGCGAAGCCCTCAGCTATTTTATTAGAGGGAATTAATCGGTAAACAATGCAATAATAATGACTTGAAAAATGTCGACAGATCGTTTTGTTGTCAATTGCTGCACAATTGAAGTAGTAGCGCGCTATAAATTAGCGAAACACGCCCTCGAGCGATCAATTCGATCGATTTACGAAGTAAATTAATAAATTACAAAATTACGAACAAAGACTTTTTTGAGTGCAAGCGATAAGATTTCAGTGATTTCAAAGTATAAAGTATCATTATCTCGCGTCGCGTCACAAATCTCGACGACGACACAAAAACAAAGTTCGTTTCGTGGAAGCCACCTTTAGTCATTCGTTCACCTTTGGATGTTTTGCGATAACATTTTTGAGCGTCTCTTATTTTTTTTTATTTTTTGGAGCGATTAGATTTCCGACGTGAACTGGAAATGCTTTAGCAGACATTTTATCGCGCGCACGCAGACGACGCGACTCATCATCATAAAAACCACAAACAACAAAATATCTGTCGTTAAGTGTTACCGGTTTCGATAGACACGCAAACAAAAGCAGACACAAGCAATAAAGTAAAGAGTAACAGACTTCTAGTCTAGCTTGCGGTTTCGTTGATATTTTGTATCGAAATTAGGAAGGAAACTGTCTTGTACAAATATTTTGCGACTCAAAGTTTTTTTTTTATTCCGCATTCCGATGATTTTCGTACAAAAAATGGGTTTTTATTCGTAATTTGTCTGTCTTTAATTATTTTTTATTTTTAAAATTAAAAAAAAAAAATATTAAAAAAAATTAATTAAAAAAAATAAATTTAAAAAAAAATAAAACAAAAAATTTACAAATGAAAAAAAACAGTAAATAAAAAAAAAAAATAAAATAAAATAAAAACTAAATATTGTTTCAAAGAAAATAATTGTTTAATAAAAAAAATATTTAAATTAAATTAAGATTTTATTAATTATTAAAATTAATTAAAATTAAAAAAAAAATTTAATTTTTGAAAAATTAATTATATAAAAAAAATAAAATTTAATTTAAAAAATTAAAAAAAAAATAAAATTTAAATTTTTGAAAAATTATTTTTATATTAAATAATTTATATTTAATTGTTAAATTTAATTTTAATATTTTTTTTATTTTGTGTTTTTTATGTAATTGAAATTTAATTAAAAATATTTTAAAAATAATTAAAAATTAAAAGTTTTGGAAATAAAATTTAAAGTTTTAATTTAAATTAAATGTTTAATTTAGTTTTAAAATTATTTTTATTTTTTTTTATTCGTTTTAGCTCATTTTCAAATATTATTTTAATATCGTTTAAATTTTATTTATTTTTAAATTTTAAAAATATTAAATTTAATTTTATAAAATTAATTTTTATAAAAAAAAGCCAAAGAAATGTTAAAAAAAATTAAAAAAAGCCCACATAAAAATATTTTAATTAATTTTTTTATTAATTTAAATTTAATTAATTTTTTTAAATAATTAATTAATTTTGAATTTTAATTATAATTTTTTTGTTTTTAATGATTAATTTTATTAATTTAAATAATTATTATTTTTTATTTAAATATTTTAAGCTTTTTAAAAATATTTTTTATAATTAATTTAATTTAATTATTTAAATTAATTTGTATTTTAAAAATAATAAAAATACGCTCAAGCAAAAAAAAAATTTTTTACAAAATTTTTAAAATTAAAATTCTTACATTGTGTGCCTTTGTATCACATTCCCAAAAACACAGACGAATTTTTATGACACATTTTTTTTGTTTGTTTGAATTTTGTTATCTATTCTTTAATATTCCGGTAGTCGCGCGATGTTTTGATAACTTTTATCAGCCAAAAAATGACTCAGTGACAGGTGCTTAATTTTTCCATTCACCCACAAAAATTACGTTGTTTATTCGCGATTTCCTCCGAAAAAAAAGTAGAAAAAATAAACAAAAAATTACGTAGAATCCCCAACTCGTGTAGACTTTAATTTCAATTATTTTATTATTTTTCCATGTACGCTCATTAATATTCTTATTTTTTTGAACAACTTCCAAGAACTATAATTACATTCAATTTTTTTATAACTTTGTACCGAAGAGCAGAAAAAATTTTATTTAATGAGTGAGCTCAGCTGATTTTTTGCGAGAAATTTGATTCCATTTCATTTTATGGATATTTTATCGTTGCTTGTCGCGTCTCGTGTTGGAACCAAACATTCCACAAACAACTATGTATAAGTTGAAAAATTGCATATTTTTTGGCAGACGTTCAAGAAAGCAAGTGTGTGTGAGAGGGAGTTACATTTTTCGGATTTTCTTGTTGAGATAAATGAACCAGACCTCACCGACATTCCTACAAACTAATAATTTAATATAAATAAAACAAACGCATTTTTCACTTCATAAAAAATTAATTTTCTGTTAATTAATTTTTTTTCTTCTTCAGGGGCGGATTTTGTCTTATCGTCGAAATATTATCGAATTTTTAGAGTAAATTCTAGAAGTTGAAACCTGTTTCGAATGATGTCGTTGTCAACACATTTTGCGTTGCGCGATCGCAAAACAAACAAATTTTCAAAGGAATCTCAGTCGTTTATGATACGTGATGTCTTGGTAATTAATTTCAAAGTTTCATCATTTTTTTTTTGTTTGAAGTCGTCGTGTTAGACAACATCGGGATTATGTAAAATGTGATGAAAAACATTTTTCACGTGTCATGTATTTTTGTAAGTTTGCCTCGATGAGATATAATTTAATATATAAAACCACTTAAAACAGAGAAATAAATCAATGTGCGAGAAATTATTACAAAATTGCCCCGAAAAATTCTGCATAATATTTTTTTTTTAATTTTAAAAGTTGTTGATTTATTTAATTTATTATTATTTTTTATTTATTTAATAATTTTTTTTTTAATTTATTATTTTTTTTATAAAATTTTCTTCAAAAAAAAAAAAAAAAAAAAAAATTATATAATTAAATGAAAAAAAATTCATGGAATTTTTTTTGAGAATTAATTTAAAATTTTTTTTTAATTTAATTTTTTTTTATAAATTTTTTTAAAAAAAAATTTAATATATTAAAAAAAAAATTAAATAAATGAAAAAAAAATTCATGGAATTTCTTTTTTTTATTTATTTAATATTTTTTTTAAAATTATTTTTTATATTAAATTTTCTTTAATAAAAAAAATTATAAAAAAAATTAAATAAATAAAAAAAAAAAATTTTTTTTCACAGAATTTATTTCTCACGCAAAGAACATTGAACCGTCATGAAGAAATATGATTAATAAAAAATTCACAAAAAATAAAAAATGACAAATGCCATATGACGACGACTCGATATTATTACTCAACACTTATTTCATCTCAAAAATTACAATATATCCGTCAACAGAGTCTCGTCGAAAAAAATTATTTTTTTCTTAATATTTATTTGTTTACGCAAATAATACTACTCAAGCAGCAGTAGTAAAAGAGCGTAAAAATACGAAAATTGCATTAAGAAAATAAATTTTTAAAAATAGAAAAATGAATTGAAATAATTTTCTCATTATTCACGCATGTCGCTCGCTCCCACTTCATGAAAAAAATTTAAAAAAATATTTTTTTTCGAATTTTATTTTATTTTTTGTCAACAAACGACATCTCGTCATTCAATCTCAAAAATAATCAAATGAGCAATTTTTTGGCGTGATAAATTTAATTTAAATAATTTTTCCGCGATGACGTCATTTTTTTACAAATATTTTTGTTATGTTTGTCATTTATTTTTATATAAATTATAAATAAAGGGCCGTTTAATGTTTTTCATTTGAAAATTTTCGTGAGATGAGAAATTTTTATGTTTTTGTGATATGAGCTAAGAAAAATATTTTTAGATCGTCGTTTTACGTGAGCGAGTCCATTGAAAGCTTCGTGAGTGGGAAAAATCGCAGAATCATCGTTTTTCATGAGAAAAGTGTGTTTGTCAACACACATCGCGATGAAATGCGTTTGTCAAACATTTTTATTGTGCTTTTTTGTTTTATTTTTATTGTCGCGATTATTTTTCTTTTATTGCTGATAATTGCGAACACAATGCGTCCTTGTTAGAGGCAAAAAATTACTGTTCAAAATCTGTCGTCGGGTGCTTTGTGCGAGAAATTTCCTCATTCGCTCGTGTAGGTTATTTATTTGAAACAATTGAATTTTTTTAAATCTTATCACAAAATAATTCAATTGCCATTAATCAGTATTTTTTAAATATTTTTGATAATTTTTAATTGTTCTTATCAAATTTTAATTTTTTTCGGATTAAGATTAAATTATAACCTAATTTTTATTATTTTAATTTTTTTTCTTTCCTGTTAGATATCTTCTGTGATTTTTTTACGAGTAAAATCAACAAAATTTTTTTTTCTCAGTTGAGTCTTTCAAATTTTTTTTTTAAATATAAACAACTTAAAATTAGAATTTTTTTCTGGTTTCTCTTGAAGCGTTTTGTTTATCAAATCAATCAACAAATCATTGTTCAAGACGAAAATCGACCTTGAATTATTACGCTACGTGTCAAATATCCTAAAAGCGAAGGTTGAGTATCGACTTATCGAAAAAAATAAATGAGCAATTAAAATATATATTGATCTCGGTCGATAACAACACAACACACGAAATATTTGTCAATAACACGCGAAATGGCGGCGTCAAGGTTAAGAATTTTTCGTCGTCTTCTTCTTCTTCTTCAAGGATGCCAATGAATTGCATTCCTTTTGTTCTTGTTTTTGACATGAGACAGAGGGAAAATTTTCAATGAACTTTATTTTCTTCATTAACGGTATCCTTGAATTTTTTTTTTGCTTTTTTTAATGTCAAAATACATTAAAACCGGTAGATTTTTTTTTTGTAAATAATTTAAAATAAATAAATATTTTTAAATTTCTTCGTCCTTCAGTTTTAAGTAATTTAAGTCAAAATAATATGAAAATGTAATAATATTTTAAAATTTTCTCATAATAAAAAATTTATTGGAATTTAATTTAAATAAAATTTAATTTAATAAAAAATAAATTAAATTTAAATTAAAAAAATTTAAAATTAAATCAAATTAGGTAAAAAAAAAATTTTAAAAATAAATACCTAATATTTTTTAAGAAAATTTTAATTTTTTAAAAAAATAAAAAATATTCGTTTAAATTAATTAAAAACTAATATTATTTTATTTTCAATATTTTTTTTTTAACGAAAAATCTTATTAAATAACATTAAAATTTTACATTCATTATTTAAATTAAATTAAAATTATTTATCAATTTTTTTCTTTGATTATATTATATTTTAATAAAATTTTATATTTAATATTTATTTAAATAATATGGAAAAATTCAAATATTTAGAAATATTGCGAAAAATTTTACTCTTTTAATATTTGATGATTTATTTAATTTTGCTTTAATAAAAAATTAATAGTTTTTAAAAAAATTAATTTAAATTATTTTTTTTATAAATTTAAAAAAAAAAAATTAATTAAATTGAATATGAAATAAATTCAATATTTTTTATTAATTAATTAAATTTTATTTATTTTTACTTATTATCTTAATTTATTTTTTTTTTTAATAATATTTCATAAATAATTTAGTTTAATAAATTAATAAATAATTAATAAATGTTTAATTATTTAAAAAATATATATTATTAAATAAATTAAAATAATAAGTGAAAATGAATAAAATTTAATTAGTTAATAAAAAAAATAATTTTATATTGAATTTAAATTAATTAAAATTTTTGAAATATTTTTTATAAAAGAAAATAAAAAAATTTAATTGTAAAATTTCTTCGTTCTTTAAAATTAAACCGAAACTCTAATTTATTTACTTTCAGATAAACCAATGTTTACTTGTTGCTTTATGTCCTCGCCAAAGTTCACACACAACCTTCGGTCTGTTCGGAGCCAAACGACAATTTCCTCGAAAGTGCAGTTACTTGCAATATCATGCCATATAAAAACCGATCATTATAGAAAGGTCACAAGCAACAACAACAACAACATGTTAGATTATCATAGCTTATTCATAAAGCGAATGTCGTCATGGTAATCGGAACGGACACCGGCATAATATAATGCACAACGCGACGAACAAAACAAAAAATTTCATTATCAAACATAATACGGTTAAGGGTCAAGAGAACTTTTGTATGTGTGTGAGTTCTGCGCAACCGCTTGCTTTATTTAACGCAAAATGCAAGAGATTTCGTCTCAAAATTAACTTTTTTTTTTGAAATCTTACCTTGAGGAACACCAGATTTCCGTCACGAGCTGCTATGTAAACCTGTTCCCGATAATCCATGGCTTTGTGTTGAGGCATATTCTGCTTCGGCTGAACAGCGGGTAACAAATATAGAAGATCCACAATTGAAGATTTTTGTGTTCCCGTACAAAAAATAATAAAATAAAATAATAAAACAGAACAAAACTCGACACTTGGGGTCTTCTTGTTCTTTCTCTTTTTTTCTCTTCTTTCTTCTTCTTTTTTTTGACGAACGTCAAACAAAGATGCAACAAATGCCTACTAAATGTTAGCAATTGCCTTTGTTACTTTTTTTTATATAACTTTTTATTCGGGCGACAAAAAGCTAAAACAATTTCTTCCTGAAATTCCTCGTTGTAATAATAATAAATATGTCGTCGTCGTCGGTTACAACAAAATGGCCTCAATTTATTTATTTTTACTTTTTATTGTGTGTTTGTCGTAATTTAATCAAACTTTTATCATCATTATATTTATTATTAATTATTTTTTTTTCTGAAATTTTTCTCTATAACAACAACGCCTTTTGTGTCGGATGTGATATGTGGCGAATGCAATAAACACGAAAGAACGCTGATATTTATTTGCCCTTTTTTTATTTATTCTTCTAGATTATACTTTTTTGTTGTTGTTGTGAATTGTATTTTACTCTGCACAAATATTACACAAAAGAAGATACGCGACGGTTTTCAAAGTCGAGTAAATTGGTTAGATGTTTACATTTGCACAGCTCAAGACAAACTGAAATGTGAATGAATTCAATGGCAGATTGTCGGTAATTCGTTCCGTGTTTCTATGTTTCTACACGGAAAAATGAATAAAAGTTACATGTAGTGAAATTTTGTTGGAGATGTGACTTTTATGGTTTATTACAACTACCCTGAAGACAAAAATATCCGTCGTCGTAAGTATTTGTGTACTTATGAATTTTGTCAATGTGTTGGTATAGAATTCATTTGCATGAACATTTACGTTAAATTTTTTTTTTCATTTAAATATTTTTGAAATTTATGAACTATTTTTTTTTTTTTGTAAAACTCGTACTCAAATAATTTTTCTATATTTTTTAATTTTATTTTGAAATAATTTGAGATAATTAACTTAAAATAATTTGTGAAAATTAATTTAAAATAATTTATGAAAATTTTTAATAAATAATGTGAAATTTTACAAAATTATGAAGTTTTGAAATTTTACAAAAAATATTAGTGAACAAAAAAGTTCATGATTCAACTGAAAATATTTTATTTGATATTTCAACTGAATTCTCAAATTAATAATTTACAGGGTCAGATCAGCTGATGAATGAATCATGCGAAAATCCAATTACGAGCCTCTTTGAGACGAATGAAAGTGATAAGTAAGCAGTTTCAAATTCAAGGCATCAATTTTAATTTTTATAAATTTTGACGTATTTTGTTAAAAATTTAACAAATTTTATGTCAAATTTTAAAAAAATAAAATTTTTAATAATTTTTATGAAAAATTAATTGTATGCAATTTAAAATTCATTGAAATAAATGTTAAAAGTAGAAAATTTGTTGAAAAAATCGTTGAAGTTAGTACGTTGGATCATCACAAGATGGCAGTCAAGAAGATCATTTGATAAATGGCATCCATTTAGACATGTTTAAATTGTTCGTTCATATTAATTTTTAAATTTTTTATACAAAAATAAATTAAATATTCATACTAAAAAAAAATTATGAATTGAAAAAACTTTAATTAATTAAAAAAAAAAATTTTTATGTAGGTTTTATGCCATATTAAATGTTTTATTTCAATTGATTCAGAAAGCGTGAATTAATTAAATAAGAAATTTAGCGCCAAAAAACTTGTTTAAATATTTATTATTTCATTAAAGAAAACCTTAATAAATAAAATAAAAAATAATTTAATTTTTCGTTTTAAAAAAAAATTAATTTTTATTTATAAAAAAATTACAAATAATTTTTAGTTTAAAAAATTTAATTTTTAATTTAATTTTAATAAATTTTTTAATTTTTTTTAAATTATTGTATAATATATTTATTAAATTACTTAAAATAATTTTGTGAAATAAAAATTAATAAATATTAAAAAAGCTAATTTCATTAATAAATTAGTTAATTAATTTTAATAATAAACTACATATAATTTTATATATAAAAAAATTCAAATGAAATAAAATAAATAAAAAAAAATAAAAAAAATAAATAAATAAAAATAAATAAATTAAGAAAAATGAAAAAAAATAAATTAAAAAATTAAATAAATAATAAAATAAATTAAATAAAAATATAAATTAAAAAAAAAATTAAAAAAATAATAAAAATAAAATAAATCAAAACAAAACAAGAAAAAAAACTCCCGAAGACACGAAACTTTTCTTCAGAGTAAATAAATAACGGGAAATTGTCTCTCTCACACCTTCCCTCATGTGTTAATATAAAACCACAAAACCACCCGGGTAATTTCTTTTTGAATCGATTGTCATATGTTAGTCACACACAAACACACAGGCACACACACACGGTACTCGACACAAAGTTGCTCATGTCAGGTAGACGTTTACCGATTATACGAATGAAAATCACCACATTGTTTTGTTTATGTTGTGTTATTTCAATTCGTTTTTCCTCTTCATAACGCTTTTTTTCCCTCGTCCGTTTGAATGAATTGCGAGAGTGGTAATTGATTGAGTTGAGTAGGTAAGTTTTTTTTTTTTTTGTTGTTTGTGAGAAAGTGTGCCGGCATGTGCTCTCGTACCTCCATAGATACTCACGTGCCGCCGCTACGTAGGAAAAATAAAGATGGGAGCGAAGTTTGCTCTTAATGTGTGCCGCCATGTTTTTTCTTAAAAAAATTATTCTCAATCCTCTCATATTTTCGTGCCGTCTCTTTCGTGCACGCGCGTTCGGGCGAGACAAGCTGTTTCAGTTATCAATCTGTGCATGCGGTGCATGGCGCTGTACGCGGCAGCTACTAAATAATATGTTCATGTTATATTAAGTGTATCGTTTAGTCGATCGTTTTTGCGTGTTTTTTTTTGTGTATTTTATTTCTCAGCTGAAAGCAACAGTGCTACAAATTACAGTACACACGAAGCGAGACGTTTCGAGAGTTTCGCTCGGCAGGCACACATGAGAATTTAACACAAAAAAGACACAACATTGACACGTTGTTGTGTACCGTAATACGATTAGTTTCAATCAAATACTTGACGAAGGCGGATTTATTTCTTGCGTCTCACGGAAAAAATATTGCGCGAACTCTCGTTTCTCGTGAACTACGTACGGATAGCCGGGTGTCGATAGACAGACGACAGGTTGGTATGAATTTAAGCGGAATATAATCAAGTGGAAAAGATCACGATAATTATTGTAGACACATGTATACGGTAGCAGAATTAACTGAAATTAAATGTACGGCTGCGGTTTTCTACACGTCGCTCGCAACATTCCTCTCGTGTACACTTTTAAAAGGTGTTAATTAAAATATTATTTCATACTTGATCGGAGCTTTGTGTGTTGAATTTTTGATTTCTAAGCAATGTTATCTGCTACACGCGTCTCATTTAAATTCAGGAAGATTGCTCAAAAGTGATAAGAAAGTGATAAAATAAATTAATTGTTTGTTCATCATATCTCTCTTAAATATTTTTATTTTTTTTTTGTTTTTCGTAAACACGCGGATTATCGTGACACGACAAATTATCTCATCTTGTCTAATGTACAAAGTGTGAATATTTTTTTAAAAAAATTTTAATTACATATTTATTTGACTTTTGACAAAATGTAGCAGATTATTAATTAATTTGTATTAAAAATTTATTTTTTTTTTATTTTTTTTTTATTTAATAAATGAATAAAAAAAAATAAAAATTATAAAAAATAAAATTAAATTAATAAAAATAAATTAAATTTATTTTTTTTTATTTTTGAAATTATTCTTAGTTATAAAATAAAAAAAAGTTATAAAAAAATTATTTTAAAATTTATTAAATTTTAATTAATTTTTTTTTTTTAGTAAAATTTAAAATTATTTTAAAAATTATTTCAATAAATTAATAAAAAAATATTTAAAACTAAAATAATTAATAAATTAATTAAATATTAAATAAATAATTTAAAAATTAATTTTTAAAAATATTTTTTTTAATTTTCGAAATTATTTTTAATTATAAAATTAAAATTATATAAAAATTATTTTAAAAATACTTTTCAAAAATTATTTAAAAAAATATTATAAATTAAATAAAAAATAAAATTAAATTTTATATAAATAATTTAATATTAGTTTAATTTAAAAATTTAAAAAAATTTTTTAAAATATTTTTTTTTTAATTTTCGAAATTATTCATCATGAAATTCAAATTTGATAAAAATTATTTTATAACTTTAAAATTTTTTTTAAAATTATTAATTTCTTAAAAAAAAAAATAATTTCAAAATTAGAAAAAAATATATTAAAAATTATATATAATATAAATTAATTAATTATTAATATTTATTTAATAAAAAAAATTTTTTTGGACTTTGATATGACTTTGTTTATCTATACGGAATTAAGACAGTTAATTCCAGTTATTCTAAATATTTATTTTTATTTATTTTGAAACATTTTCTAATCTTTCTTCTCTTTTAAATTTCATTTCAGTTTATCAAAGGAGATTATAAAAGTGATTTATTGCCGTTTTTCGAGCATTATTGTTTCAATTAAAAAAAAAAAAATAATAAAATAAAAAAAAATCAACTCGTGCAGTGATTTAAAAATCGCATAAAAAGGGGAGAAACAAAAAAAAAATAATAAAAAAAAATATAAAACGAAGAGGTTAATCAAAAGTGCCAATTAGCCCAATAAACCACACAATTAATTTATGTACATGGCACATGAACAACAACAAACGTCGTGTCGTCGTTCGTCGGTAAATGTATGAAGAATAAAAATTCATGCGCCTTGTAACGTTCTGCAAATAAAGTACGACGAGAGTGAGTTTAGTGATGATAATCGCCCCCTTTTATTTTTTTTATCTAAATATACTTATAAACATACAAAAACACACATAAAAATACCTTTTGTAGAGCATTCAAGCTTTTAACACTCTACTCGGGCGTACTATAAACATATACGGCACGTTGCCTGTTTACATGTTCAATTAGCACGTGGTGTGAAATAACATAAATTTAATGAAGTGAAGTGAAAAAAAAATTGTTAGCAATTGCAACAAATAATAATAATAATAATAAAAAGAAAAGAAAGAAGTGTTAAACGTAAAAATAAATACCGCCGCTGTGTATTAAAAAAATAAATAAATAAGCGGAAACGAAAGACGACAGAAAAGAAAAGAAGAGATAATAATTATAATAAAAATAATAATTTCGTTAAACTTTTTTTTTTTGCACTTTTAATTATCTGAATAATTTAAGTGATTATAATTAATTAAAAAATAAAATAAAAAAAAAACAAAATAAACATTTTAAAAAAATAAAAAAAAAAAAAATAAATAATTAATTAAAAAAAATTAAATTACTATTTTATTATTAATAAAAAACGTCAATTCGATCGATTTGATACAAAAAATTATTAATATTATTTTATAAATAATTATTCGCTCAGATACGAAAGAAAAGAGAAAAGAAGATAAAAATAATTAAGAAGTGAAACTAGATCAATTAAAGATATTGGAGCAAAAAAATAAAAAAAAAATAATAATACCGAGAAAATAACGAATAAAAGCAGTGACAGTGGATATTAACTTTACTTAATTGGATTATTAGAAATGCAAGAAGCCGTGAAAAGGATTTCGTTTAATAAGGTAAATAAAATTATTTTTTTTTATTTATTTATTTTTTTAATTGGACAGGAATTCGTATTAAAGTTTTGTTTTTATATTTTTTTAATTATACGAAGAAAATTATTTTTTTTATTATAAAACTTTCATGGTGACGACGTTCATTAAATATTATTGTTAAAACTTTTTTTTTAAATACTTTAAAATAATATTTAATTTACAAGAATTTTTTTTATTTCTTTAAAGAAAACTTATATTACAAACCTTGACATACATTTTCATAGAAATTTTCATAAAAAATGTAAAGAAAAAAGTTTATCGATAAAATATTCAGTGTATCACTCCGTTTGACGATTATTATGTGAATGTTCGTACATATGGGCTTTATACTCCTTTTGACTTGTTCAATCGTATCGGAAACCCCCTTTTCAACCCAAAAATTATTTACATGAAACACGATAATTTGAATTTGTAAAGTTTCTGTGTTCAAAGGAAATATTTCATTCACACAGAGAGAAATTATATTCTACCTACAACTTACCTTTGATGAGCGAGTGAATTTATTATGCATGATTTTCTGCTGCTATCATGCTTGTCAATTTCACATAAATTTATTATGATTTACTTGGTTTCTGCGTCAGTTGCAACGAGTCAAGTGCCTTTGGTGTCTTTTATCATCATTATCGTCGTCGTAGTCGATGTCGGCTTTGTGATTATATTAACAACTGTGATTTTCTCTTTTTTTGCGGCTATCGGCAATGAACAGGAAAAAAAAGTATGATTGACGTCGATTTGTCGTTGTGTGAAAATTTTCTTTATTTATTTTTTGTTGTTTGTTAAATGAATAAAAAAAATAATAAATTGATTGGAAGTATCAATTTAAATTATTTTAGAAATTTAATTTAAAAAGAGCATATTAAATTATTATGTATATTTTATTTTATCTTCTACTTATTTTTTTTAATTTAAATTTTTTATTTGTTTAATTAAATTTTAAAAATTTATTTAATTAATTTATTTCAATTTTTTAAAATTTTACTTGTTTTTTTTTATTAAAAAAATATTTAAAATAATTTCAATTAAAAAATCTTAATTTCATGATAAATTATTTTTAAAAATATTAATATTCAAATTATCATTTCAACTGTTTTTTAATAAATTTATTGAATAATAAAAAAAAATTATTCACTTTTTTTTTATTAATTTTTGCTAAATATTTTTTAAATTTTTATTTATTTATTTTTTGAAAAAAATTTATTGTCAAATGTTAAAAATCTTCTTTTATAACGTTAAAAAAAAATAATTTAATTTTTAAAAAATCTTTTTTTAAACTTTAATTTTAATAAACTTTAAAATAAAATAAATAAATTAAAAAAATTAAATTAAAAAAAATAAACATTAACTTTAAAAAAATTTTTTAAATTTTTAAAAATTTTTAAAAATATCATTTTTATATTTATTCAATTAAATTAAATTATTTAATTAAATAAATAGTTTTTCTTAAATTAAAAAAAAAAATAAAAAGTGAAAAAAATTAAAATATAAAAATAAAAAAATGTAAAAAATTATAAAAATATTTTTAAAAAATTATTTTAAAACCCAATTTAAATTAATTTTAATTTTATTTTAAATTTAAAATAATTTTTTTTATAAAATTCTTGAAAATTTACTTTTTAATTTTTTTAATGTACCTGTCGTCTCCATTTAAACAATTTTACCATAAATTCCTTTTGGTAGTAATTTAACTACATTAGGTACTTTCAAATATAAAAATATACAAAAACGGAGGTAATTTCATGCAATTTGTGTCGATAAACGCTGCATTTACTCGCTCGTGTTTGATATATATTTCATTCGACGAAATCCATTAGGGAGAAAATATCAAAATAATGGATTAATAAACTTTCGTCCAGCGTAATAAGTGATTATATCGATACGTTATGTACTTTTGTGGCGGTACGTTTATTGGGACAAATTTTCCATTACCCGAGTATGGCGCGACATTTAATATTCTGAACTGTTTGTTTTTCCACTTACTTACGGAAAAAAGATGGTATTTCAGGTTACTCATGCGACGTATGGAGTAAAAAATGAGGGAGGTTTACACACTCTGGCGATTATTTTATTATTTTGCCACTGATGTGCGATAAATACAATCGGATTTTTTTTTTGTGTGTTCGGCTTTCGGGGAATGCGCATGAGTCTCTCGCGTACAAAAGAGAGGAAGAAGAAGGCTAAAGGTGGCAAATTGTGCCGTCATACAGAACAACACCTTTGTTTGATGAATTGGGGGGGGGGGAGGCGGGGGTTGAAGCACTAAATTGAATGTAATTTGTACATGTATGCGATAAATCGTGTAAAATATTCAACAGCTCTCCGTGTTGATGTTGTTTGGTTGTCGGTTCCTACCTAAATAAACTACACAAAAGGCAACTTCCTCTCTTACGATTTTTTTTTCGTACGACGCGCAACGAGCAAACAAGCAAGCGTCGGTAAATTATCATAAGGTGTATTATGATAACGATGGGGGTACAATACCCGGAGTAGTAGTACATGAAGGAAGTTAATCACTGTAACCGCCATACTAATCGTTTTATTTCTCATTTTCTACTTCCTTTTCTTTGTCGTGCCAACGTTGCGTCGTCGTCGTCGTCGTCTTTCAACGACGTACAAACAATAATAATTGCATGACATGGAAGCGCGGTAATGTCGCACATGAATGAAAGTACACAAAAGAGAAAAAGAACAAAAAAGGAGTGAGAAAAGAAGAAAAAACTTAAATTAATTAACACACTTGTATTAATGATCCACAAATTGTAATTAAGAAATTAACATAAGCATTTTGCATGCTTGAATTCATTATTGCTTTGTAAAGTGTCTGGTCACGATTGTTTTTTGTTTTTTTCTTCTGTTGTCCTGCTTTTGTTTTTTTTATTTTTTGCCATGAATGTGTTAAATTATTTGATAAAATCACTTTGAGCTTCATTTATTTATTTATCTAATATTTACTTATTTTTTTATATTTTTAACAAAAATTTATAAAAAAAAATATTTAAAATAAATAAAAATAATTTTTTCATGAAAAAATATAAAAATATATCCAATATAAAATTTATTAATTAAATAATTTTCGTTATTTATTTATTTTTTTATGATTTAAAAATATATTTTTTTTTATTAATATTCATATTAAAATTATCATAAAAAAATAAATAAATTTAAAAAAATTTAATTAATAATTTTTAAATTTATAAATTTTTATTAAATTATTTTTATTCGTTTATAAAATAATTTAATTTTTTTTAATTAATTTAAAAAAAAATATATTATTGATTTTAATTTTATAATTAAAAAAATTTATAACTTAAAATAAAAATAAATTAATAACTTTAAATTTTTAAAATTTTATAAATTTATTTTTATTTATTTAATTTTTTAAATTAACAATTAATTTTTTAATGTGCTTATATTTATTATTTTGATTATTTTTAATTTTTATTGTAAAAAAAAAAATATTAAATTTAATACCTAAATTAATTTAATAAACTTTTTTTTACATTATTACAAACTTATTATTTAACATTTTATTTTGAAAAGAATTTTTTAATTAATTTAATATATTTTTAATTTTTTCTTATTTTTAATTTTATTATTTAAATTATTTAATTTTTATTTTTTAATATTAATTTAATTTTTACTAATTTTTATTATTTTATTTTTATTATTTTTTTAAATAAAAAATTATTATAAATGATTTTTTAATTTTTATTTTAATTATTTTTAAATTTGTCTGTCCTTTTAAAATTATTTTCATTATTAATTAAATAAATTATTTTTATTATTTACAAAATAAAGCTTAAAATAATATTTAATTAAATTTTATTAGTATTAATAAATTAAATTATATTTTCAATTAAAAATTAAATGAAAAAAATTATATTAAATTTTCTACAATTGAATTATAAAAATATTAATAAAGCGATAAAATCTTTCAACCTTTTCGTTTTCTTCAAATTTATTTATTTATTTGCTTTTTTTATTGGCAGCAGAAAGCCCGTCACTTTTGCACAACTTTATAAATCAAATGTCGAATATTATTAATAATAAAAAAAAAATCATAAAAAATCGTATCGTAAAAATTTATCTATCAATGAAAATAAATACTTTGAAATGTTTGATCAAACAAACGTTAAATCATCAATTATAATATTAAAACATTTTTTTTTCATCATTTTAAATCATTTGCCATAAAATTTCACAATTTAACCGATTATTAATATTTTTGGCATTCGTTCAAATGTGCCTCGGTCATTATTTATACAAATTTTCTGTATGCCAAAATGCGATGAACGAACAAAAAAAAATCAAGAGAAGTAACTAAATAATCATTAAATAAATAAATTATTATCGTGAATGATGTTTGAGCGAAAACAAATATAATAAAATAATAACGAGTGAAAAAGAACACAACAGGTTCAACAAAAAAACGAAAAAAACTGCCATTTATTATATTTACATTAACATTCTTCAACAAATAAGTTTATATCGTGTTTTTTTTCGCTGCGTCTTTCGCGTTGTTTGTTTTGAGGTATAATTTGGCGCAAAGACATGTGTGTTCGGTTAGTTAAATACAATACACGTAATTTGTGTGTTAATTTAAGTGAGTGGACCTACCAAATACTCATCATCATCGTTGTCATTCACGAAGCAAGAGGAGAAAAAATTCATGTTAAAAGGGAAGCCAAAGATCAATGTCATGCGACGCGTTACACATGGCTAAGAATTTACAAGTTTTTCCCGCATATGTGTGTGTTTCACAGAACAAAAAAAGTTTGAGTTGGCGCTTGTTTTGACAGCTTACGACAAGAAAAGTATACAAGACGTTGCAGTAAAAGCTATTACATTATTACTCTGGATGGCTCTTGATGTTAAGTGCGCAAAAATTACTTGATGGTCATTATCGTCATTAATTCCTTACCACATTTTAAGCAATATTTTGAAAAAAAAAATGCATTTTATCCTTCTTCATGTATTTTTAAAAATTGAATTTCTAAAAAATAAAAAAAAATAATTTTAAGAGTTAAAAATTTTATTCAAGAAAACTTAAAAACATTTTAAATTTAATTTTTTTTTAAAAAATCAACTGAGCAAAATAGATTTTAATTTTTTTTATTCAATTTAAATTTGAAATTAAAAAAAAAATTTAAAATTTTAAAAAATTTTAAATTATTTAAAATTTAAATAAAAAATATTCTGAAACAAATTGATATATTTTTTATTTATTTGGAATTTTATTCATGAAAATAATTTTTAAATAATTTTAAAAATTAAAAAATAGAAATAAAATTAAAAATAAAAAAATAAAATTAAAAATAAAAAAAAATTTTTTTAAAATTTTTGGTTACTTTTAAAAATAAAATTAATTTAAACTTTAATTAAAAGAATTTTGTTCAATAAAATTATTTAAAACCAATAAAAAAAATAAAAAATTTTCAAAAATAAAATTAAAATAATTTCTTTAAAAGAAATAATTTACTTTTTTTATACTTTTTTAATTTTTTTAAAAGTTTATACATATTGAAGTGAATAAAAATTAAATTAAATTGATTTAAAAATTTAGATTTTTTTTAAAGAAATAAATTATTTAAATTTGTGTACCTACTTAATTTTAGTTTTTATTATTTTTTTTTTTAATTAAAAAGTAAATTGCTTAATTTAAAAATATAAAAAAAATTAAAAAGCAATTTTGAGTTAAATAAAAAAAATAAATTTATTTTTGTTTAAATTTTATATTTTTTTTAAATAATTTTTTTTTAAATTTTGTTAATTTTTAAATAAAATATTATTTAAAAAAATTTTATTTAATTTAAAAAGCGATCAAGCTTTAATTTTTTTTAACGAAAACTTTAATATTTTAAAGTATTAATTTCCAAAGTATAACATTACGACTAACTGGTTTATTTTTTTCCATTAAATATAATAATTACAGTTCACAACGAACGAAAGAAAGCAACATGTGTGTTGTTGACGTATCATTCTACCGAAAAAAATTGCAAATATTCAACATATATAATTATATATTTTATCCTAAAAAAATTTAAACATAAAAAAAATTTTTTTTTTCTTCAGAACAAGAAGCTCTTCGATAATTATTACGTGTCTAAACGCAAGAAAAAAAATAATTCAGCTGATTAATTTTGTACATTGGGTCACGAGAGAGATCTTTAACATGTCAAGTGCAATGACTTTTTTGTAATGAAATGATCTCGAGTTAATTTATCACTAAATCAATTCTCACTAAAATAAATAAAAAACACCTAATACATCATGTCATGCCGAGCGACAGCAGCAGATACTTACAAGTCGTGATATCTTATAGTTATGCCTCCAGTACTAATTTTATTTAAATAATTTCTCACATTAACATGATTACGCGCTGCTTGCCGTGCAGGTTTAATTTTTTTTCCTCCATTCTTTCATCGTTATTTGTTATTTTGCATTTAATCTGCTTAAAATGTGTAAGTCTTCTTGCGTTGTTGTTGTTGTTGCATGTTTTTATATTTATTTTTTTTTCAGTGAATTTTACAACTTATTTGCATGTAACTGCAAACCACGGCAAACGTGTGTTTTGGAGTGTCTCGTAAAATTTATTTAAATGAGACACTGCGCGAGAGAGAGAGTAAATATTATATATGCTTATGTTGTTCTTGACGGAAATTATGTTGAATTCGTGTAAAAAATGCACTTTAATTCACACAGAAGCTGCTTTTAATTTTATTTCGTATCGCGTAATAAATTCGCTCGCAGTTAAATAAGAATTTGCGTTTATTTTCCTTTAAACATGCATAAATTACAAGAAAAAATAAAAAAAGTTGATTATATCTGCTATTTATTCTTCTATCCGCAGAAAAGTGAAGAAATATAAAATAAAATAATAATAATAAATTTCTTTATTCACTCGTACTTTTCAATAGGTTGTCTCGCAGCTTGCACAAAATCTGACTAATTTATCGTTCAGTCTCGTGCAAAAGAAAAAGTTCATATTTCAAATGCAGATAAATAAATAAATAAGAAGAAAGAGAAGAAAATACGACGCAGCTAATTCAAACATTTCATTACCAGTCCTACAATTCACAACTAATTTTAATGATTATTATTATTATATTTTCTGTGAGTTTGTAATTTAAATTAAAGATAAAATGCGAAATGATGTTAATTTAATACTCATTTATACACAATTTTAATACTAATAAAACACGAGTAGCGCAAGACGAGACCGAGCGTTAAACAGCCAACCATCAGCAAATAAATAAGTGGGAAGATGATGTTTAAACTTGTCTCTCTGTCAGTGACGGGAAGCTGCGGGAAATGTAAAAATATTTTTTTTTTTTTTCAAATTAAAATAATTAAATAAAAAAATAATAAAAATAAAATTTTTGAAACAAAAAAATAAGCTAAAAATTTATTTTAAAAAATTAAAAATAAAAATTTGTACATTTAAAAAATAAATAAAATTTAATAAAAATTAATTAAAAAATAATTAAAATTTAATAAAATTAAGAATTTTATAAAAATTTAAATTTTAAAATTTTAAATTATTTTTAAGTAATTTATTAAATTATTTAAAGTTTTTTTTTATTAAAAGTTCTCAAAATAAAAATATATTAATATCTAATTAAAAAAAATAATAAAATTGTTTTTTTATATATTTTTTTAAAATTAGATTTTCAAAATTTTATTTTTTATTTTTGGAAACATATTTTAATTTTTTTAATTAATTAATTTTTTATTTGTTTAGTTATGTTTTTAATTAAAATTTAACTTTTTATATTAATTTTTATTAATTACCTAACTAATAATTTTTATAAAATAATAAAAAAAATAAATTTTTAATTTGTTTAAAATTATTTTTTCAATATTTAATTTTTTTTAAATTGTTTTTTTTAGAAAAAAAGGAAGTTTAAAAATAAATTGAAAAATAACATAATTCCAAAAATAATTTTTAAAATATTTTTCGAAAATAAAAAAAACTCTAAGAATTAAATAAAAAAAATAAATATTGAAAAAAATTAAAAGTTAATTTTTTCTTTTAAATATTATAAAATTTAAAATTTTTTGCTTGGTTATGATTTATTCTAAAAAAAATTAAAACTTACCTTTTTTAAATTTTCTATTCCATCTTCAGGCCCTGTTTATTACACAGAGTCAGAAATCGCATATTCGGGAATTAAAAATAATGATGTGAAAAGATAAAATTGCGAGAAAATTGTAAATTTATTTTTCACGTTATTTATTTTTTTTCTCTCGTATGTTTACTGAATTAATGGGCATAATGATGATACTTTCTGAAAAATACAAAAAAAAATTAAATAAATAAAAAAAAAATAAAGAACGAGAGGAAATAAAATGACAACTGATTATGTCGGTTGGTCGAGCAAGCAAGCGGTGTCGCGATGTCGCGCACACATTTTTGCTTCAATAAAATCCGCAATGATGCTGATGATGAATTTGTAATTAATTAATTTTAAACTGCACTCGCATAACGTGCACGTTCTTTTGAGTAATTTGTGTTTTATTAGCATGTGAAAGGAAGTTTTTTTTTGCTGCAAATGTTGGCACGGAAAACACATTTGTGACATTTTATTACATAAATTATCGTTTTAATGATTTATATAAATGTGAGTCACATTTTTTAAAACGATTTTTTCTTTTTTCACGAAAAAAAATAATTTTTTTTTTTAAATTAAATAAAAACAAAAATCTAATCAAAATATTTATGTTTTTACATTAGTGTCATACTTAAATATTTTTTAACGCCACTCTTAACCTCTTCACACATAATATTATCCGATATTATTATGCCGCGATATAAATCTAATTTATTTAGTCACTTATTTATAAACAAACATCAAAAAATAATGTTGAAGATAATGCCAAGTAGCATTTTTTGTGTATTATTATTGTTTGTTGCCAACGATTTTTCTTTCTATCTGTTTCGACTTTTGGATAATAAAAAATTTAAAAATAAATATACAGAAAATTTTCATTTATTTATATTTTCACGCCTACAGACGTGTTTGAAATTTAAGAGTCAAAAATAATTTGTCTTCTTAGAAAGCGGTAAGGAAAAAATTTTCTGATCCACATTTATCGATTAATTAAACGCGTTGAATTTTTGCATATATATAATTAAACGAAAGATTTACCAGACATTTTAATTAAATTCATTGTACCATTTAAATGTTTTAATTAATTCTCAATTAGTTTAACGACTTTTACATTGTCTGTTGTTGCAATTATTTCAATTCATGTAAAAGAGCAATAATTGGCTTGGAAGTCATTATTAAGACATTTAAAATTATTATTTTTTTTTAAATTTTAAATTAATTAAAAAACAAAAATAATAAATAAAATTTAAATTTAAAAAAATAATTTTAAATTAAAATTAATTAATAAAAGTAATTAAATTTATTTAATTAAAAATTAATTTATTTAAAATAAATATTGATTTTTTTTAAATAATTTTTTAATTGAAAATATTTTTTAATTTAATTAAAAAAATTTTTAATTTTATATTTTTTATTTAATTTTTTAAAAAAATTTTTTTTTAAATTAAAAAAAAATAATTAAAAATTTAATTTAATTTAATAAAAAAATTTATTTTTTAAAAAAAAAATAATTAAAATTTAATTTTTTATTAAAAATTAAATATTAATAGAAATATTAATTTAATTAAAATTATATAATATTTAATTTTTAGAAAATATTTTTTTTTAATTAGAAAAATAATTTTAATAAAAAAATTAAATTGAAATCAAATTAAAATTTTAAAAAAATAATAATAAATTTTAAAAAAAAAAAAAAAAAAATAAAAAAAAAAAATAAATTTTTAATCCGTGCGAGATACAAATCTAACCTACATTATTTGTCAAATTTTGGCAAAGTATCGTGATTATTTTAAAATAAATGTCTCGTTTGCGACTCACTCAAAACAATATTTTATAGACACAAAAATATACAAAATCAAATATTTAAACTCCGCAAGCAGGCTGGCATTCCGACAAACAGACAGACATGCAAAACAGTGCAAAAATATGCGGTTTTTTGTGCTCATACTCGGAACAGAGACACAAACAACAAAACACTTATGTCTGCCGTGCCGTGTGTGGATGTTTACCTGCAGCAGCAACAACAACAACAACGCCAAACAATATAAACATAGATAAAATCTGACAATGTGAATAATATTTTGAATGCATAATGAGGTGAGAAATTTGAATAATAGAATTTGAAAATGATGTGAGTGTTTGTCGAGTCGACAAGTAGTAAGATAGTGAAGTTTTGAGGTGCCATGTTCACGTTTTTCATTTTTGCATTTTATTATTATGTGATATGTATTTTATTACTATTTTAGTGTTTTGTGTGTGCAACGACGGCAAAGGAAGGAGGAAAACGCCGATTGTGCTGGCGCATCACATTTATACATAATCGCGTGATCAAATCAAATCAATAGATATGCGAATAAATTTTCGTGTTGATGATAAACTTTGTCGTCGTCGTTCGTTGTGTGTGTTCGAGATCGATGACATTCCGTATGAACTTTTACCTTTAGATTTTTTTTTTATTACTGCAGTTCGAGGAAAAAAATCGGTTTTTTAATGAAATATTTTTTTGCGTTTCGTTCAAAAAAATTATTTTATTTTATTTATTAAAAAATAAAAAATTTTTTTAAATAAACTTTTTTAATTAATTTAATTTTTTTTTATATTTTAATTTAATTTTTTTTTAATTTTAAAATTTTAATTAAAATTAAATTAAATTGTTTAAATTAATTTTAATTTAAAAATTTAAATTTAAATTTTTTTTTAAAAAATTATTTTTTTTAAAAGAAAAAAATTATGAGGAGTATCAAAATGTGAAATGAGGAGTAAAATTTTTTAAAAATTAATTATTTTAAAAATTATTTTTTTTATTATTTATATAAATTTTTAATGTTAAACGAAAAGCAATTTTTACGAGGAGTAAGAAATTGTGAAATTAGGAGAATAAAAATTAAAAAAATATTGGATTTTCTGAGAAAAATTTATTTAAATTTAGAAAAATGACCCTTGAATTGAAAAAACATTTTTTTATGTGCTGAGGAGTATTAAATTGTGAATTGAGGAGTACAGAAATGTGTTTTTTTAGTTTTTTTTTTATTTAAAATTTTATTTAAAATTTAATTTTTAAAAAAAATTATTTCAAAATTTTGAAGAGTATGAAAATGAAAAATTTTTATTTTATTTTCTTTTAAAGGAGTAAGAAAATGTGAAATGCGCTAAAATATCGATTTTTGAGATGAGAAAAAATACTACTGAATCTCCTTTTACTTTTTCAATATGAATATTTAAGTTATTTATTTCCTTTGAACTTGTGTCTGAGTATTTTATTCAAAAGAAATCGATACTGTTGGAAATTTTATAGCGTTTTCTCGTTAAAATTTTATTTGTTTTTAAAAAAATACCAAACATTTATTTTTTTTATGACTCATTTGCTCTTATTTTAATTTATACATACATACAGAAAAAACGCGAGCCAATAACATTTAATTAGTGTTAAAAATTGATTTTTCTGATTTTTTTTTTTATTATATGAACTTAAATACTCATGTAACACAATTTTAAATGAGTAATAAACGAGAAGAATAATAAAAAAAATATTTATAAAAAAAGATCATGTTGTGCTACTTTAAACAAGTCATTTCTGATAACACTGCTGGCAATTAAAATATTAATTATGTTTCAGGTCAAATATTGATAACCACACACTTATTAAAGACATTATGGCAATTTTTATTTAATTTCAGTCGCGTTGTCATGCCTGTTACGTGAAACCTGATTATAAATCGATTTAAATGAGCTTAATTCTTGATTTTATATTTTTTTTTATGATTATTATTTTTTTTTCTCTTTGGAAAAATTTTAACACATGTTTTTGTGACGGCTGGAATGTAAATATTTACACAGCGATCGATCGACATGAAACGACTTTTTGTATATTTTTGCGTTCTCAAAAGTGTTTGATCACCGTTGATTTTAAATACATGAGAATATCGAAGAAAAAAAAATAATGTGTTGAATCTTTTATTTATTGATATTAATATTGCTTTTATTATGTATATTTTTTAACAAAAAAAAAAAAAAAAAAAAAAAAAAAACGGAAGGTATGCTTAAAATATTTATCTTAATGATTTTTTTTTTGATGTTTATTAAAATAAAATAATGTAAGAATTTATAGACCAAAAAATAACAGAGGCGTTTAATTTTTGAAAAAAATAAAAAAAACAGGTTTAATTAAATCTTCTCTAATAAAATTTAAATGATACAAGCAATTTATTTGGATTAAAAGTCAATTTTATTGGCATCAATTTTGAAATGTGTGGAAAAAAATATTTTAAATTGATTAGCAGATTTTCTGTGAAATTGCGTCATTTTAACTCATCATCACAAAAAAAAATAAATAATAAAAATAAAGAAATTTTCTTATCATGACTCAATATTTATTTTAAAGAATTATTAAAAGTAAATAATTGTTGTCATCTAAAAATAAAAAAAAATATTTTCTTATCAAAAAAAAAAAAAAAATACAATAAAAGCTTTGTATTATCAATGATAGACAAAAGTATACATAAGACTAATTTGATTTTTATTTTTTGCACTAATTATAATTTTTTTTCAACAAAATCATTATCTGTCCGCCTATATTTATTTTTTATTATGTGTGCTGATTGATAAGAGAAATTTGTTTAACTGTCTCTCTGTTTATAAAAAATAAATGACGATGAAAAATTTTTACGTAGATAGATGGAGCAAGGTTGTTGTTTCCTGTGATACGCTGCTATTATTTGACAAATAAACTATAAATATTTTGTCATTTCACGCTTGGCAGCTGATAAGAGAACGAAATACGTGAGATTAGAAGTGTGTGTCTTTATTAGCTCACATTTGTCACGAAAAAAAAAATTTTTATGAGGTTTATTGACATTTGAAAAAAAAAATATTTTTTTTTTTTAATAAAAATTTTTAAAAAATTGCAAATCGCTTCACATTTCCGTTTTAAAGAAATATTTACCCGGATTATTAGTCGAGGAAGTGTAGCGTAACAACGCTTTTTGTTGTACGTCTCAAAAAAACAAGAAAACACGACATCGCAGACAAGATAAAGACATGACAAACAGTTAACCAAACAAATTTCGTTCGCGTAAAATTTCATTCATTCGCATGCAAATATTTAATTTTGTGTGTGTTTGCATTTCATTTATTATAATGAAGCATTTTATTTTATTATTAATTCTCGACGACCCACAATTTGTGCATTGATGAATATTTTTGTGAATAAAAAAACGAAGAAATACGTCAGAAAAATTGTTAGTAAATATTATAACAGTAAATATCAGTTGAGTCAGTTGAAGAAAGCCAATTCATTCGTAAATAAATAAATAAATAATAATACTATAACTGACAATGAAATATTGTTATTGTTATTATCTGCCATTGTATAATGATAATATGTTTGCGTTGAATAAATAATCAAATATTTTGTTCTTTGCCAGCAGCACCTTTTTTTGCACGCATGAAAGGAGAGATTTAACGTGAGCGCGTTTGATTGACATTATCATATTTGTTGAGATAAGTTGAAGCAATTTTTAAAAAAATATTACTTTATTTTTTTTTCAAAATAAATAACAAAAAAAAATAAAAAATTACAAAAAATAAAAATTTAATAAAAATTAAATAATTTTTTTAAAATTAAAATAAATAAATATTTTTTTTCTGAAATTAAATATTTTATTTAACATTATTGTTTTTTTTAATAATAGTATTTTCAAGTTCACATAAAAATTAAATTTTAAATAAAAAAAAATTAAATTAAGAAAACTGAATTAATTAAATTAAAAAGTTTGAAAAAATAAATGAAATTTTTTTTAACAAATTTTAAATTATAATTTATTTTTTTTATTATTAATTTTTTTAAATTTTTATTTTTTGTAATATTTTATTTTTTATGTTATTTATTTAAAAAAAAAATTAAAGTACCTCATATTTTTTTACAAATTCATAAAATAAGATTTTTATTAAAAAAAAATAAATTAAAGTACAATGAAAATAAAATAAATATTTTTTTGTTATTAAATTAATTTAGTAAATTCAAAATTTCAAAAATAAATTTTTTTTCTTATAATTAATATTTTTTACAAATTTTAAAACAATAAAAAAAATTCAAAAATTTATTTTTTTTCTTCAAAAATTAGATAATAAATTTTTATAGCATTACTTTTTTTTATAGCATAGCGTACTTTATTTGTCGGAATTTTTAATTAATTTTTATATTATTTAAATTATTTTTTAATTATAATATATTTTTTAAACTAAATATAAATTTTTTATATTTTAATTTTTTTAAAAATATTTTTAAAAAGGATCTATAAAAATGTAATTTTTTAAATTTTAATTATTTTTGGTAAATAAATAAATTAAAATTTTAAAAATTAAAAAAATTCATGTTTCAAAAAATTCTGTGATTCATATTTTATTTGTTAAAAAAATTAAAATTATAAATAAATTTTATTTATTTTAAATAATTATTTTTATAAATTTTTTATTATTGAATAAAATAAATATTCAAATCATTTTTTTTAATTCATTTAATTTAATTATTTAATATGTTTTTATTTTTTTTTTTTAATTTATTCAATTAACATGTTTTTTTATTTTTAAATAATTGATGAAAAATTCATGCCAAATTTTCTGCTATTAACGTTACTCTTTGACATCACAATGGGAACAAATTCATTGCTTCAACTTTACAAAAACGCAACAAAAAATGCTTCAAAATCATTATTTACGTTCCCTTTACCAACCCACAAGCCCCATTATAAAGAAGCAGTAACTTTATACAATTGATGATGATACAAGATACGTAAATGGCAATTTTTTAATTCTCTGAATTTTTCATTTTTTTTTATTTGTTTGTGGTTGTATTCACAACACAACATGTATATGAAAAATATTTCTTGAATTTGTTATTTTGCATGCATTTATTTATTGTTAATGCCCTTTTTGTACACAAAAATGTTTTTTTTTGTTCGTTTCGTTTTCGCTTCGTTTGCTGTTTTGTCTTGATTTTCGATGCAAAAAACTGATGATGTTGTATAAATAAAAAAAATTATAAAAAAAGGAAAAAATTCTTGTTTAAATATGTTCAACATTCATTCAGATTATAATAAATTAAAGTGAAAAACATTTATTTAGCGTCAAATTAAATTCACATTAAGTGACGATGTGTGTGAATGAATTAAATTATATGTTTCAAATTATTTTTTTTTTTTTTTGAGGAAGTGATCAAATTACCGCCTGATTCTTTAATTTTTTTCAAAATTATCAAGAAAACGATTAACTTTTGTTTTTTTTGTGTAATGAGAGTAAATTTTTGGGCTTGGCTCAAAAAAGTAATAATAATCGCTAATCACCATCCAAACATCATGATTCATGACTTTCTTACTGTTTTAATGGAATATTCACGCATTTCTCGAAAATAATAAAAAAAAGTAGTTAGTGACTAAACAAAAAAAAAATTATTCGATTTACAACAATTACGACGTTGTAAAAAATAAATAACGAGCGAATATTAAAAATAAAGTTGTAAAAATGAGATATTGATCAGGTTAATAGATGAATTTCATTGTTCAGGGCAGACAATGTAAAAAACTGTCGAGTACCAAAAGGTTAAAGCTATTATCATTAATATTTTGCACGAAACGCGAAAAAAACGACGAAACGAGTGAGAGGAGAAAAAAATAAAACCAATTAATGTGTACGTGCATGACTAAGCACCGCCAAGTAATTCACAAGGTGTGTTTTTGTTCTTCTTCTCCTCTCCGCCTTTGATGCCATTATATTATTATTACAAGTATTACTTAAACAAATGAAGCGAATCTGTAATAGAAATCACTGAATGGTATTAATTGAAGCGAAATACAAAAAAAAATAATTTTTTTTGTCTGTTTCATTGATTCTCGTAATAGATATTTTTATTTTATTTTTTTTTCTTGTCATATCGATCCAAAGGTGATTTCTTTGTGCTTCGCCAAGTGTGACTTGACTTACGGAATAAAACTTAAAATTATCACCGAGACAGGTTTTCATCGAAAAAAATTTTTTTTTTCTTCATTTCCGTTCCATTATTTTTTATTTTTTTAGATTTTTAGCGGCAAAAAAAAATAATTATCTGCTCATCGATTTTTATTTATTTTTTTATGTTTGAAAAAATTAAAACACGATTAAAATGCGGTCCATTTACATTTTTATCGTGAAGGCGTTAATTGCCCATTGAAAAAAACGCTAAAATGATATTTAATGATTTGGAATCGATTTGATATTTTAGATGAATCCGATAAATTTTTTTTTAATAGCCATGATGAGTTACTGACACGAAAACACAAAAAAAACGTCAATTCATTATTTTTTCATTCAAAAAAAAAAAAAAAAAAAAAAAAATAATGGGTAATGAGATCATTACAAAAATAAATTTCTTTCACTTTATTTTTAGATTTTTGACATGTAAAGAAATAATTCGTGAAACAGTCTGATTCTCGCCGCGATGTTTACATACATCACGAATTAATATTATTATTGTTATTATTACGATAATTCTTTTTTTTTCGTTTTCACAAGTGATACAAGCACGCTTTTTACGCTTTTTTCTCGACCTTTCTTTTCTTTTCTTTTCTTGTTTCTCGTTCATTCAATTATTATTATTTTTTTCTTTCATCAGTTCGTCATTAGTTTCACACATGTACCGTTTTTTGATGAGTTGCCAACAAATGCTGGTATATTGATTTTTTTTTTATTTTGTACACACAGAAATTTTTTACAACATCACAGAAAGTTTAAAAAGTTTAATGATTGCTCTTTAAAATTGGTTGTTTATAATCTTTTTAATGTTTTTTAACGTGTAAACGAATGATTTTTGTTATTATTGCTGTGGGTATTTTTTTAAAAGGAAATGTTTTATGTGCTACATTGTTTTATAAATTTTTTTTATTATATTTTTTTTAAAAATTTATTTAATAATTTAAAATATTTTTGAAATTTATTTTATTAAAAATAATTTTTAAAAATTATTTTTTTTTTTTCGAAAATTTAAAATAATTTTAGATGTTGAACAAAAATATTTAAAATAATTTAAATAATTTTTAAAAAATTTCATTATGCTAAATTAATATTTTTAAATAACTTTAATTTAAAATAGTTTTTAATTTTTTTTAGTTTTTTATTTTAATTTTTGAAATATTTTTTTTAATATTTAATTGAAATATACTAAATTTAATTTTTTAACATTTTTTTATTTTAAAAATTATTTTTAAAATATTTTTCAAAATTATTAAATTAAATTAAAATAATATTCTAAAAAATTTTTTATAACTATATTAATATATTTTAAACAAAATAAATTATTTAAAATGTTCAATTAAAAATAATTTTCAAATATTTAAATATAAATTTTTAAAATATTTATATTAAATTAAAATAATTTTTAAAAAATAAATTGAAATTATTGCTTGAATAATTTTTTAATAAATTAAAATAAATGTTATATTTTTTACAATTTTTTAAATTATTTAAAAAACTCGAATTTTCAATGATAAATTTAATTTTTTAATATCAAAATATTTTTAATAGATTAAAATAAATTTTTTAAATATTAAAAAAAAAAAATTCTTAAAATATTTTTAAAAATTATTAAAATTTTATAATAATTATTAAAAAATATTTTTTTAAATAATTATTAAACTTTTTTAATAAATAAAATAATTTCTAAAATATTTTTAATAAAAAAAAATAATTACTAAAATGTTTTTAAAAAATTAAAATAAATAATTTACAATTTTTTTAAAATTAATTAAAAAATTAGAATTTTTTAAAAATAAATTTAATTAATTTTCATAATATATTTTTTCAAATTAATTAATTTTGTAAAGTTTTAAAAAAAATTATTAATAAATTAATTTTTTACGACGAACACATACCATAATAAAAATTTCCCTGCTAATTCAAATAATTTTTTTCAAGCAATTGCGATGTAAAAATCTGGACCAATTATTCTATATGTATCTTCAGTCGTCGTCGCCATCAATAATAATATGTTTATGTTATTATTATATATTTTATGTTTGTCTGAATGTGGTATATTTATAAGGTTGACGTTCTTTCTTCAACTTTTTTTTTCTATTTATTTGCCTCCTACAATGAAAGTGATCGACCAACGCCGCTGATATTTTATATTTTTAAATGTTTGCGTGCGAGTTTCTATTCTATATACATTTATTTATGATGAAATAATGATGATGATGAACTCGAGAAAGAAAATTTCGTGTGGAATTTTCATAGTAGAATATAATAAAATATTTGTCTAAATTGTGGTCTAACATTTGTTCACATTTTCCGATAATAATAATCCCACAAAATTTTCACGAGAAAATTTTATTATTTGTTTATTTTGTGCGCGGCACACACATAATTGAAACATGTCGATTTGTGTTTTTCGGAGGTTTTTTTTTTTGGGGAAAATTTTGTGTGGTTAGAATTAGCGTGGTACGAAATTTGCGTTGGTTTGGACGTGATGAGATGTTTAAATATTTTTCGGATTTTTTTTTTAAATCGATCGTTTAAATGTCGAAATGATCTGCCGAAAAATGAAAATGTTTATTATTGAATTAAGTTGTTTCCGAAAAAATTAACAAGCTCAAGAGAGAGACAAAAGACATAATTTATTCATCTCAAAATAATAAAAAAAACGAGAGACAATCATCCCGATTGTTGTTTTTTCATGTAAAATCATTTATAAATGCAAATTATAATAACAAGAAAAATAAATTTTTATTAAGTTGTTTGTTTTTTTGCTGCTCGAAAAGGGACAACACACTCACATAATTCGTGTGAATTCGAACAATGGACGTTTTCAACATTCATGAACGCAACAAAAAAAAAAGTCGAGAGAATAAACAATGGAATTCAGAATTTGATTTGAGTTTAATGATGCAGAATACTTTTGAAATACAAAATAAAATTTTAATAACATTCGACCACAACGACATGAACATAAAAGGTAAAACGGAGGAGAACAATTATCAAAGAATGTCCCTAATTCCTTGAATTGACAGCAGCAACTGAATTTTTTCTCTCTCTGTGTTTTTTTTTGTGTATGAAATTTATTGTAAATTGCTAATCTGATAATTGATTCTTTTGTCTCGTTTCTTCTTTTTTTTTACGAGTACAGAAATCAAATCAAACTCGTTAGAACTTGAGTCAATATTGTCCATGCAAAATTTTTCGCTCACGAAAGTGCTGCTTGCCGTGTCACTCGGCTGGGTTTGTAACAAAAAAAAAATTCTTGTTAAATTCAAACGTGAACATGAACAACACTTTCCATGATGATTAAGATCGTGCTTGGTTATTGTCTTGCTTGTTTTGTTTTTGGATTTCAATAAAATTAAAAAAATAAAATAAAAACAAAAAAAAGTTATGTTCGATAATTTTTTTGTTGTTTTTATTATTGTTTGCTTTTTATTTAATTTAAATTTATTTTTTGGATTTTTAATTTTTTTTACCAGTTTTTATTATTTTGATTATAAATTTTAGTTATAAATTTATCATCCAGATGGCGCTTAAATTATAATTTCGAAATTCTATTATTTTCGAAATTTATTTAAAAATTTATCAAATTACGAATAATGAATTTTAAGATATATTTTTAATTATTTTAAAATATTTTCAGAAAAATTTTCGAAATCGCTTAAAAAAATTTTCAAAAAAATTTAAAAAAAATTTAAAATTAATTGAAAATTTTAAATGTAGTTTAGAAATTCAAATTAATTTTCAAAAATAATTAAAAAATTTTTTAAATTAATTTTAAAAATTTTTTCGAAGAACTTTTTAAAATTGTTTCTTGAATTCAAAAAAATTTCAAATTTTCGAAAAAAAAATTTTCGAAAGTAATTTTTACATTAATTTTTTATTTTGAATTTATAAAATTTAACATTAATTTTAAATTTTCGAATATTTTTTTTTTTCGAAAAAAATATATTTTGATGTTCGAATTTTCGAAAGTAATTTTTAAATTTCAACATAAATTTTCGAATATTTTTTTAATTTTCGAATATTAAAAATTAATTCATTTATTCTCGATTTCTTTCTTGATTTACGAATATTCGATATTAGTTCAATAAAAAATTTATAACTTAAATATTTTTTTAATTTTGAATTTTCGAAAAAACAAAAAAGGCGAACTAAAAAGTATAAAACAAAAAAAAAATTAATTTATTTAATTTAATTTTTTTCAATTTTTTTTTTGATTCGATTCGAAATTAGTTCATTAAAAAATTTAAAACTTAAAAATTTTTTAAATTTTGAATTTTCAAAAATAAAAAAAATCGAACTAAAAAGTATAAAATAAAAAAAAATAATTTTTGAATTTTATTTTCTTAAATAATTTTTTTTACATTTTTTATGTAAATAACAACAACTTCAGATCAGCAATCGACAATTTTGCACCTAATTAAATTAAATATTATTATTATTTTTTAAATAAAAAAAGAGGTACTTGAACCGCACGACACGACAAAAAAAAACTTAAATTAATAACTCATAAAAACGTCGTGACAGATTTTATGGTCAAACACCCACTTCTGGCTTAACACAATCTCTTACAATGCGAACGGCGAAAAAAAAGCGTAATAATAATCATTTTCTTCTACCTACCATTCAATTACCTTCTCTTTTGTATTTTTTACGTGTAAACACGCTGTGAAAAAAAAGCAACAAAAGTAACTCACAGACGTTTTGCTTTCAAATAAACACAATTTATTGTATTTTGTCTAAATGTACTCTGTGCTCGCCCATTACAATATCACAAATCAACACTTTAGTAGAGAGACATGTGTGTGTTTGGAAGAAAATAAATTTTAAACTGCTCGATTCGAAACCAATTATTATTTTATACATGTTACAGAAAATGTGTTTAGTTAGTAGTAAAATTGGATTGGAATGTTCTCGAACGATGGATTGCTTTGATCTTCGATTAAGTTTAATTTTTGCCTGTAAATGTTTTGTTTACTCGAGAGCACGACGTATAAATTATTCAAAGGAAATGACAATCATAAACAGCAATTTACATTATCTTTTATTGTTATTACAACTACTCGCTGCTAACAACTAAGTTACGAGTCTGCCGTTCAATCAATATTAATTAATTCAATATAAAACGAAATGAACTGGAATCGACCTCTTTTTATTGTTGTTATTAGTATTTCATGAAAAGCGATTTATTGATTGTGTGCGTCGTTGTTGTTAATATAATTATTCCATATTTTATGTGTGTGGATCGTACAACTTTTATCTTTAAACCCACTTTAGATTATTATTTGTTTTATTGTTCCTCAATGTAATACTAAATCGACTGTTAATTGAGTTGTGTTACTGCAAGGATTATCGAAACCGAGGGCGTGGAAGTTCTTATCAGATAACGATTAGTGGAAAAATTTCTTAACCCACGTCTCAAAAAAAAAAAATATTACTTAATGTGATTGCTTTTAAATATTTTTATGGCGATATGACAGAATGATGGCCTTTAATTCGAATTGCCTGTAATTTATTGCGTTCGGTATGTGGTTTGTGTATGTGCATGGTTCAACAACTATAAGTGGATATAATTACGGTTTAAGCTTCGGCATCATCATCATCATTATAGTGTACAAACTATTATTATCTAAATTATTTGTAGTTGATAAGTTCTCAGACGATCTTATTATTTATTGAAACATACTAATTTGTGTCGTCATCGTTCGATATGTTGATAGTTGAGTGAGGGAATAAAGGGAATTATTAATTTTGATTGGGAAGTATGAATAAATATTATTATTATTGATTTATTTTTTTTAATAATATTAATATTTTATTTTAATTAAATAAAAAAATTTTTTATAAAATAATTTATATTTTTTTTTTATTTTTTTTAAATTTAATATTTTAATTTAAATAAATTAAAAATAAATTTAAAAAAATATATTTTTTTTATTAATAAAAAATAATAATTGAAAAATATAATTAATAATACGAATAAAATTAATAAAATAATTTTTTAAAATATAAAAATTTTATTTTTTTTTATTTTTCTTGTAATTTTTTTCAAATATGTTTACTTTTTTTTTAAAGTTTGTTTAATTAATTGTTTTTTTTAATAAATATAATAAAAATAAAAATTTTATATGAATTTAATTATTTGTTAATTTTTAATAGTATTTTTAGAACTTTATTTTTAATTATTTATTTAAAAATGATTATCAAACTTATGAATTTTTTTTCAAAAATTTTATAAAATAAAATAAATATTATAAAAATTAAAACTTTAAGATTATTGATTTTAAATATTTTTTATTTATAACTTTTTATGCATTGCTTAGTTTTATTATATAAAAAAAATTAAATTTGATAATTAATAAAAATTAAAATAATTAAAAATAACAAATATAATAATTAAAATTACAAAAAATTAAATAAAAATTACAATATAAAAATAAATGTATCGTTGTCAAATTTATTTAAAATATTTTTTAATATTAAATTTTTTAATATTTTTTTTTAAAATATTTAATAATATTTTTTTTACTAAATAAAGATACTTAAAATTTTTCAAATTTGTTTTTCAAATAATAAAATAAAATAAAAAAAATTATTATATTAAATTTATATTTATATTTAAAAAAAAATTAAAAAATAAATATTATATTTTAACATATTTCTAAAAATAATAATTTAAAATTTTTTTTTTAATTGTTTTTTTTTTTTATTTTTAGTAACTTTAAAAAATTAAATAAAAAAATAAATTAAAAGAAAATAAAATAAAATTATAATTAAATTCAAAAAAATTAAAACTAAATATTTTTTAAATTATTAAAAAAAAACAAAATAAAAATTGAATATTTTTTAAAATACAATTAATATTAATAAAAAATTATTAACAATTTAATTAAAAATTAATTTTTAAAATAATAATTAAATTAACTCCAAGACACAAAGTTCACTCAAATAAAAATTTAACAAGAATCATTATTAAAAATTAAGCATCTGAATGTACACAAAATCAAAATAATAAAATTTATATATTTTTTTTATTATTCATTGTACAAATCTCATCCACTTAAACAAAAACGCATTAAAAAAAAGTAAATAAAAAATATTAAATATACTTTAAGAGATCATTAAATAAATAAACAAAAATGCCAAACGCGTTTGATATTTATGAGTTATTACAAAACATTTTAGAATGACATGACACCCATATAACATTCTATTTATTTATTTATTTATAACTTTATGCGTTTTTCAAACAAGAAGAAAAAAAAAACGAAATAATATTTGGATCACCCTGGCATGCCACATAAATTAAAATATCACACTCGCGCGGAATTTCTTGAGAAAAAAATTTGCTTTAAACTTTTTTTTTGCGTTTGTTTTATTTACGAGCTTCTGTATATAAAGAGAAGGAAAAAAACACAAAATAAAAATAATAATAAAGCAAAGATCAATTAGGCACTTATGATTAATTGATTCACATTTTCTGTCATGTTTTTCTACCCATGCGAATTGTTACTTGTATATATTTTTGCAATAAAACCAGTGATATTCGGATTATTTTCGTGACTTTTTTTTTAATATTTGTCATGTATGATTATTATTTTAAATTCATTATTTTTTTCCTGTACATCCGTTGGCGGCGACGACGACTGTATGTGTGAACAAATTGATTGTCACGTTGATCTTAATGGCATTTTTTTTTTATTCGTCATGTGTTAAAATAATTTTTTCGATTTTTTGAGAGAAAAAAAAAATAAAATGAGAGAAAATATTTTTTTTAGCGTAAAAATTTCGTTTAATAAATAAACGACAGTGACAGATTAATGTACTTTTCTACTTGTCGCTTGATTGCCTCCGTATGAAAAAAAAGATAAAGAAGAGAAGTCGATTAATAATTATTAAAATTGATTAATGCGTGTCTACTGAAGTGAAAATTGCTGGTGTGTTTAATTAAGATGTACAAAAAAAAATCAGTCAAATTACACATGAGTAAATAAAAATAACAAAAAAAAATCGTTCATAGGGGTTAAATTTAATTTTTTTTCATGGAATTGATTATTTATTGATTGATTGGAATTTTGTGTTTATTATTTTATTTTTAGTTTTTATGAGAGATCAGCCACCCATAGAGAAACTTCAATCATTATCAAAATATTTTTCTATTTTTTTTTCTCTATAAATAATCACAATCATGGGCAATAAATGAACACAAATGTTTTTAATGGAACACATCGCATGACACGACACAATTTTTTTTTGTTGTATTTAGATGCGTGCAATTCGATACGACACTTGAACAAAAACTCGCGACGAATGTCATTAATGAAGACATTGATTTTAATGACTTTTGATTGATGAGTCACACATCTACGACGCGCACTACGAAAGAAAGCGCAATGGACGCTAATTGGGGGAATTTATTTTTGAAATATTTTTTTCGTGCAAGGCACCGCAACAGAAAAAAAACGAATAAATAAATAAAAGTCCTTTTTTCGTATTCAAGTCGGTTGCTTGGGTAAGTAATTCTTCAGCACAATATAAATTATAAATAACATAATAAAGTGGTTTTCTTCAGACGATGACGACGACACGATATCATTCACACCATATCCAACCGCTGTGTCGTCAACAATTTTTTTTTCTTCCTTTTTATGAATAAATGGCAACTCAAACAAAACATTGCGGATACCATATTTTCTAAGCAGAGGCATTTTTATTATTTTTTTTTTGTTTTGCTTTATTGTTTGTTTACTCATGCGCCAACAACGAGCAAACAACGAGCGAACCCTTTTCTAGTTCAAGCGTTAAAGTAAGCATTACTCTAACATTAAACAAAAACAACAACAACAAAAAAGACGAAAAGCGAATAATTCATGTACAAATAATATACAAAAAAAAATGAGTTGAATTAGCAAGTTGATTTCTATTGAAGTATTTTTTTTATTTAACAGAAAAAATTTAGAAAAAATCAAAAATAAATTTAAAAAATTTATTTATTTTAATTTAAAAAATTATTAATTTAAAATGTTAGAAATGAAAAAAAAATAAAATAAAATAATTAATTAATTTAAATAAAATAATTAAAAAATTAAAATAAAATATGAATAAATTTTTCAAAAAAGAAATTATTCATTTAAAAAATTTGAAATGTTTTATATATAAAATAATTAAAAAATTAAAAATTATTTAATTAAAAATTAATTATTATAATTAAAAATATCAAATAAAAAAATGTAGAAAAAAATAATATTAAAATTTTTAATAAATTAAAAATGAAATTACTAAAAAAAATTAAAAAAAAATTTTCAAATTCTAAAATTTTTTAAATAATTTTTTAAAAAAATATTAGATATTTTTAATTTAAATAATTTTAATAATTTTTTAATTTTTAATAATTTTGAAAAAAAATTAAAAGTAAAAAATTAAATAATAAATTTTAAATAAAAATAAATAAAACAATAAAAATTATTTTTTAATAAAAAATTAAGAAAAAAAAAATTAATTCAAAAAAAATCTAAAAAGTGTAAAATATTAAAAATTTTAACTTATTATCAAATATTTTTGTCAAGTTTAAGATTTTTAAAATTTTTAAATATTTTCTAAAAAAAACTTTTTAAAAAGTAAAAAATTAAATTTTTTTTTTTTATTTTTATTATTTAAGAAATAAATTAAACTTTAAAAAAATATATTAAAATAAAAATATTTAAATAATTAATGAAGTATTAATGAATAATTTTTAAAAATAATGTAATATTTATATTTTCAAATATTTCTTTTGAAATTAAAAGTTCTTTCGAGTTTAATGATTTTAATAGTTTTAAAACGTTTTTGAAAGTGAAAATTTTAAAGTGAAAATTTAGTTTTTAATTTCTTACATTTTTTTAAATATTTTCTATTAAAAAAATGTATAGAATATAAAAAAAAAAATAAATATTAAAAAAAAATAATAAAAAAATAAAAAAAAATAATAAATAAATTAATAAAAATATAAAAAAATTGAAATAAAAATAAATAAATTATAAAATACATAAAAATTATTTAAAATCCAATATTAAATGAAAAAATTCTTTAATAAAAAAAAAATAAATAAAATCAAAAAATAGTAAAAAATTAAAATTAAATTTTGACAAAAAACAAAATAGAATATAAAACAAACCACAAAAAAATAAAGAAAACGAAAGGAAAGCATAAAAATTAAATAAAGGAGACGACACGAAAAAGGCACAAAATAAATATACATTAGTTAAATTGGTGGCTAAACAATTTTTCTTCCTTTCAACTCACTCACTCGCAATATTCCTACTAAACGACCGTCAAAGTGTGATTTTCCTTTAGATGAACAAAAAAAAACTGTTACGCATGGTTACATTTGACTACCAATTACCCTGTTTCGTACCTACTTACAAATATTTCTTTTGTGCGTGAATTGGTCAGGAAATAATACTCTTCAGCAGTAATGTGATACTCGACGGTCCCTTCTTGTAAAATTTTATTATTTGTTCTTCTCGAGTTGAATGGAAACATGAGTAGCTGGATGGAGCAGGAAGATGATTTCAAGATTCATTTCCTGTCTAAATAGCCCTGTTTATTCATTAAATTATTTTATCATTAATTCACTTTCATTTTTTTTTTTAATTCTTCAATGAATAAAAAAAAAAAAAAAAAAAAATTAATGTCAAAAGAACGTGCCATGTCAGATACATGTACAGGTGTTAGTAGTGCCCAACATTTTTTTTTGTCTGGATAATTAAAAGTATTTATGAAACACACGAAAAAATGTAGAAACATAAATAATCAGCACTAATGTTTGTTGAGATAAATATTTTTTTTTTTGTTTAAACAGCTTTTTTAAATAAAACAAAAAAAAAATTACTCGAGAGAGAAAAATAGAATGAAAGCAATAACAACAAAGGCGAGAACAGAACACGACTAATTCCCATTATTTACTCCATTAATCATTTTTACTTGGAATAAATTATAATTCCGACCTTTCAGATAAATTTACGGTTTGTACGACGATCAAATTGTTGAATAGAAGCAAAAAAAAAAAAAAACGAAAAAAAAAGACGAAACGAAAACGATTATTATAATGCCTGTTATGTATGTTGTTTGTACTTCCTGCCTTGGCATCCATCCCTATTCTCACGCGTTCTTTATATTCACAAAAAAAAAAATAAGAGCCGTCGCGTCTCATTCATCATATTTATTTCTTGGGAGGTTAATAATTATATTATATTATTATTATGATTATTATTTTTTTTTTGTATATCTCATCATCATCATCTGAGCCAAAAAATGTTTTACAACGCGTTTCGCCTCGAGTTAGATTTTTTTTGTAAATTCCTTTAAATAACTTCATGCAAGCGGATAAAATTTCAATTAAGGTGTAACTTTTTACATTTTTCATATATGTTAATAAAAAAATATATAACTTGTAAAATTAATTAATTAATATTTTTATTTGTTTATTTTCAGGTATGTTTAAATTAAAATAAATAATTCAGCAGCAACTCCAATTTTTTTTTGTAAGTAAAAAATAAATATTTTTTTTTTATTTTGTAATATTATAACATTTTTTTTTTTTTTGAAAAAAAAATATAAATGATGAAATATTTATAAAACAATACAGACTATTTACAGAGCCATAAACTCTTTGAAACAAGAGAAGAAACCGCATGCAACGGTTCATGCATATCTTGAGCAAGAAACAGAAGAAATAAAGAATGATTAGTCAAAAAAACACTTTACTTCATGTGTGCTGTATATTTATCTACGCTTCACAGATCACACGCATTCGTTTTGTTTTAAAAGATGTTAATTTCGCTTTTGTTATTTTTTTTTCATTTCTTTAAAAAAAAATTATGAAAAAGTAACATTATTATTATTATTGTTGTAATTTATTTATTATTAATATTTTATACATGTTTATTTATTATACTCAAACATTGAAATTTCTTTTTATGTTTCGCCGCGTTTCCCATCATTTTTTATTATTTTTTGTAATTTTCCTTTGATAAACACAACAAGTGTGATATTTTGCACCTTTTCAAGGTCAAATACTTGATTGACATGTTTATTTTAATATACAATGTGCGCAATATATATAATAAATTAACTTTTCGCACATGTGTGATGTATGACACATAACTTTTTAGACACGTATTTATCGGAGAACATGATGATAATGTCTGTGCGGTACCTACACATCATAGTCAAATATTAATTATTCAAACATTAAATTAACACCATTTACCGGTTATTTACCGCATACCACATAATATCTCGGTGCGAGACCATGCAATGTATATAAAATTGTAGTTTATTATAATAATTAAAAATATGTGTAGTTTGAAGAGTTAAAAGTTTTAATTTTATGATCTGATTATTGTGAGTTAATTTTTAAAATAAAATAATAAACTTTTCAATTAAAGTTTTTTTTTAAATTAAAATTTATAAATTAAATATGTTTTTTAACAAAAAGTATAATGATATTAATATTTTTATTTTTAAAAGTATATTTTAATAATTTGTATTTTTTCATAAAGCAGTTAATAAATTTTTATAAATTATGAATATAAATAATATAACATATAAAATATAAAAATATATATAATTTATAAAATTAATTTTTATTATTTTTTTTTCATCTTACAGATCCGATTTTAAAAATAAAACTTAATATAACTTTTCATTATTTTTAAAATTTATAAAATTACTTTTTTATTAATGTTTTTAATTACATGAATATTTTTATTAAATTTAGAATTTTAGAAAAAATAGGAAAATTTAAATAAAAAAAATAACATTAAAAATTTTAATAATTTAAAAGTAATTTATTTTAATTATAAATAATAAAAATTTAACAATGCAAAAAATATTAAAAAAAAATAAATTAAAATTATAATTAAAAATATTTTCTTGCAATTTTTTATTATATATTTTTTTTTGAACAAAAATAAAGTTTATTAATTTTTCACATATTTTTTTATTATAATTTAATCATTTTATATTTTATAATAAAAAAAACATATGTTTTACAATATATTTTATTATTATAAAAAATACCTATAAAATATTTTACAAAAAATAAATTATAAATATATATTAATATTATTTTTAAAATTAAATAATTAAAAAATAATTATTTTAATTATTTAAAAATAATTTAATAATTAATAAAATTTAATTTTTTTCAAATTTTAACAAATTTAATAATTTTTTAAAAAAATATAACATTATTATTAAAAAAAAATAAAATTTAACTTTTTAAGAAAAAAAAAACCAAAAAAATCAATACTTCGACGTGTAAATCTCCCCAAAAATAGATTGATTTATAAATAAAAATGCATAATTTATTCAAAGCTCGTAATAAATTTTGATCGTAAAACAAGTTATAAATAATCCTCAATCACGTTATACCTCTAAAAATGAAATAGATATCCATTTGAACTAGATACCCATACGCTACAGGCACACACATAAAATAAAGAAGAAAATCCATTTCAAAATCCATTCATTTTTCGATACGAATCATGATTGATTGATTTCAAACGAAATATAATGCAAACGTACAACAATACAACAAGCGGGCCAAAAAAAAAAGTTGCTCGTCAATTTATTTATTTATTATTATTATACTTGGCTACACAAACGATTAACCACATTTTGTACATGTCACGCTTCATTGTATTTATTTCTGTTTCGTACGTCTCCATGTAATTAGTGTCCATATGTTCACATATATATAACTTTATGTTAGAAAAAAGATACGTGTAACCCCTTTTTATTATTATTATTTTTATTATTATTTGGTTCAATCCAAATCCACAAACACGCATCGTTTCGACGACGAAGAAAAAAAAACCATCGAAAAAAAGTTGAACGAACGCGTGTACGAGACACGTACGTAACACAGCAATAACAACATCAACATCATTTATTATAAAATTACCAAATCTATTATCCGATTTGTATCACCCTATTTATACAAAGTACATCACATCATCAGAAAAGTGAGTAAATATATTTGTACAGAAATAATAATAATAATATGTGTGTATTTTTTGTGTGTGCGATGAGACGATGTAGTAGCAACACATAGCACATGGATACTGATATAATAGAACAACTGTACCTACAATCCGTTTTATATTATTATTATTGTGCTGTTAAGTTTCTTGCTGTGCTCTACATATACACGACGACGACGACGACACAGCATGGCCTCCATTCCTCACACCACAACGGACTGAAATTCGCTCCACGTGGACTGACAAAATTCGTTCTCTCATTTGTTTCGTACGGAATTTTATTTTTTTAAGAGAGAGTTCAGATTTTGAATACTTTCTCTCTTGTTTTTTTTTACGTTTTCTCATCATTTCGACGATGACGAGTCGTGGCTTTGTTACAGTAGTTACAATATTATTATTCTACATTTTTTCGTTGTTTTATCACGCAAAAGCAATTTCTAACCAATCTTTATAAAAATGAGCCAATCATGTTTAAGCATTTATGAAAAAAAAAAATATATAAAATAAAATAAAAACTTACCTACAGTTGATGGAAGTTGCGGGAAAATTAAAAATAAATTTAAATAAAAATTATTTTTTTATTAAATTTATTTTTTTTTTCAATTAAAATTTAAAAAAAATATTTAAAAAAAAAATAATTTTTTTATTTTTATTAAAAAATTGATATTATTAATTCTAAATATATATTTTTAAAAAAATTATAAAAATTTAATTAATTATTAATTTTATTAAAATTAAATTAAATAATTTTTTTTTATTTTTTAAAGAATTAAAAATTTAAAATTATTTTTTTTAATTAAATTAAATTAATTAATTTAAAATTGTTATTAAAAAATTTAATATTATGATTTATTTATTTATTATTATAATTTTTTATTAAAATTATTATTTTTTTTTAATTTAAGATGATCATTTTATTAAATTAAATATTTAAATTTTTATTATATACATAATTTTTTAATAAATATTTTATTTAAATAAAATTTAAAAAATAATTTGTAATTTTTTTTATTTAAAATTTTGATAAATTTTAGAATTATTTAAAATTTTTAAATATTTTTTCTTGAAAGTTATCGAAATTCGTACTTGAAAAAATTTTATATTTTATTTTTTTTTTAATTTTTCGCAACTTCATGATGATGAGTGTAACATGAATTTTCTAGTTCATGATATTCACGAAAATTGGAAGAACATAAAAAAACTACACAGCGCAGCAACTCTAATCTAAACAAAATATTTTTTACGGTTTTTGGAATAAAAAAACAAAAAAAAATGTAAACGGAGCAATTTTTGGTAAATAAAAAATACTGAATTGACGATTGCTTTGATTGATTGGTTAACAAAAAAAAAAAATTTTTTTTAACATGGGTGATGATCATGATGTGAACTAATTCGATGAAAAACATAAAAAAATATAGAAGAGAAAAAAATGAAGAATGAACAAGAAACGAATTCAAGCGTAGGAACAAATTTTTTTCTTGTACACTTTTTAACACATAAATATATATATTTATTTTGTATAAATCGTTGTGATGATACAATTTTTTCCATGTCATGCTACACGACTAACAACTAATAAAACAATCTGTCTGAACTTGAATGTAACGGCGCGAAGAAAAAACAAGCAACGTACGTGCATAAAAGACGATGATGTACAGAAAAAGGAACACAAATTTTTTTCTTCGTGTTTCCTTGTGGGCATGTTATGAGACAAAAAATAAAGCGAAGATGATGATGTATGTTGTCTCGTTTGATGCTTTTATAAACATTTAATTCTATTATTTTTTGTGTCTTTTTTTGAGAGGTTTGTGAGGAATTTATGTTTTGAAAATATTAAAATTAATGAAAATAAATAAGAAAATATTTTTAAAAAATTATTAAAATAATTTTTTTTAATAAATAAATAAAAATAAATTTTAATTAATTAATTTTATAATAAAAATTAAAAAATATTAATTATATTATTTATTGATTTAAATTTATTTTTTTAATTAAAAATTATTTATTTTAATTTAAGAAAAATTATATGAAGTTATGAAATAAAATAAAAATTTAATTTAAAAATTATTTTATAAATAATTTAATGTTGATACAGAAAAGTTAACTATTAAAAAAAATCAAAAATATATATTTCAAGTACATAGTATTCATGAAATTCATATTTTCACGAAGAAAAATTAATTAGTTAAATATATAAATTTTAAAAATGATTAAAAAATGTTAATATAAAATAATCTGAAGAAAAAATATTCTTAAAAAAACAAAACTAGTTAATTAATTTTAATTAAAATAATAAATCTAATTAATTTTTTATAAATTTATTAGATTTATGTTTTTTTTTAAATATTTTAATATTTTTTTCTCAGATTATTTTATATTCAAAACTATTATTTTTTTTATTTTTTAAGAGAATAAATTTTAGATTAATGATGAAAAAAAATAAAATCAAATAGAATGTTAATTTTTGCAATTAAAAAATTAAATTAAATAAATTTTTTAAAATAATTCACATCGCAATATTTTCAACTTTCAATAAATATTGCGAGATTTAATTTCTCACACAACTCATGGAAACCGAAAAAAATGCTGGATAAGACGATTATTAATATCCAAGTGGCGAAGAGACACAAAAAAATCGATATATCAGCGTGTGATTTTCGATGTTGGTCGTTTTGTGTGTGCGCACACTTGACTTTTATACATTTTTTTTTAAATATTCGGTGTATGAGTAATGAATTTTTGATGTGACGGTGTCTAAGTAGGGTATTAATGACTTGATAAATGAAGTGCTACTTCAGCGTGTATTTACAAGTTTTATCATGACGACGACGACGACGATGATGATGGGGATTATTAAAATCATGTAATATCAGTTAAATATTTGCTTGTACGAGTCGCTGTCACAACAAATCAAAATCGATAAAATAATTTCAATTCAATTAGCATGTTTCGGGTTTTATGGGGACGGAGGGAGGGAATAAATTTGAAAATCCAATAAAATAACAATAATAACGGAATGATTGATTTTCCAGTAGAAATAATAATAATAATCATCAAAATAAATACATTACCATCATCATCATAATAATGCCCGCACTTAATTATCGTCGGCTGGATATGCATGTTCACGTTTTGTTTCATGCTGTGTCTAAAAAGATAATTTGTCAAAACAATCCAATAATTAACTAAATCATCTCTAATCAATGAACGAGCACACAGGATGTGTACCGCACACATTAATTGGCTCGACTGGTCATTTCCAAAAGCAATGATTATATTATAATAATATAAATATATATTTACATGAATAACCAGACGACAGACAAACGAGAAACGCAGCAGAGAGAACGAGATAACAATCAGTTAGACCGACCAGCTTAGATGCGAGCCAAAAACAATCTTCGAGCGAAATCTAACTGTTTCGAGCTATTTTCAAGCTGCCGCTGCATGACAACAATGTATAAACTCGAAATCCAATCCAATCACCCGTCTTCTCGTTTAGCCGAGATAAAGACATGTACTTGATGCGATGCTGTGCAAACATCGACAAAGAGAACCAAATTAAATAACATGAGAAATCTTTGATACTTTAAGCCACACTAAGACGATACACAGAGACGAGATCGAAGTGTATTGACATTGTAACAGACACACAAATGTATCTTAAATTGATGCAGGATGTCATCAGCATCGACAATTTCTTCTCTTCTGTCTCTTCAGTAATTGTCTCACTTGTGTCGTTTTTCTATTCAGGGATGGAGGAAAATTGTTTTTGGTTTTAAATTGGCAAGATTGCTAAAATAAAATAAATTAAAAATCTACTGAATAATTTTTTTAAATTTTATTAATTTTTTATAAAAAAAATTATTAATTTTAATAAAAAAATTATTAAACAAATAATTTAAATTTGTGATTAAAAAATTAAAAATAAATTTAAAAATTAAAATAAAAAAATTAAATAAATATGCTTAAAAAAAATTATTTATAAAATTTTTTTTTTATTTTAATTTTTTTAAAAATAAATTTTATAAATTTTTATATTTCTTATTAATATTATTTTAAATTATTTTTGAAAGGACTAAATTAAATTAAATTTGAATTTCAAAAATTAATTTAACAATTTAATTTTTATTCTTAAATTAGTTTATTTCTTTCTTGAATTAATAAACTTACTTATTTTTTTTTTTATTAAATTTATAACAAAAAAATATTTTTTAATACAATTTTTTAAAATGAAAATTAAAATTTTATTAAAATAAAAATTTATTTTTTTTAACTTTATCTCAACTGTAAAAATATAATTTTTTAAAATATAAATAATTTTAATTTTTTTTTTCTAAAAAATTTTTCATTTTATATTTTTTTTTATAACTAAACATTTTCATTTATTATAAAAACATAATAAATTTTATTATTTGAAATATTAATTTATTTACCTTAATTTCAATTTAAAAATATAATTTTTTTATTAATAATTTGAAAAAAATAATAGATTTAAAAATGATTTCTAAAAATTTTAACTATTTTTATATTTTTTTAAAATTATTTAATTATTTTTAAATATACTATTTTTTTATCAATTTTTATCATAAAAAATAATTTAAAAAAATTGTTATTTTATAATATTAATATTAATATATTTTTTCAAAAATTTTAATAATTTTAAAAAATTAAATAATAATTCTTAAAATTATTTTAATAAAATTTCAATATTTTTTTTTAATAAATTTTTAAGATGAAATTAAAGATAATAATCAATAATAAAATTTATTATTTTAAAATAAATTTGAAAAAATAAAAAAAAATTAAAATTAAATATAAAAAAATAATAAATTTAAATATTTAACCAATTTTCAAGGTTTCTACACTCCTGAACACTGATGATGCCTCTTTCCATTCTCCAACAAATAATCAAGCAGCACTTAGTCGAGAAATGATTATTTTATTGTTATGTTTATTAAACCATTTAACCTTATAAATTAAACGGTGGCATTTCAAACTATTTATTGTTCAATTTTTCCCTCCCCGTACGCCATACCTCGCCATATATTTAGTTGGGTCATCAAAAAGCAAAATAAAACACACAAATTATCTTTTTATTATTTAATAAAACGAAATATAAAAGCAGAAATTATCAAACGGACAGACAGTTGGATGCTTTTTAATTAATATTAATATAAACTGGAGATTTGTCAATTAGAGTGTCACTTAATTGAAATATTTATTCTAGCTTGTGTCTGTACAAAAAAATTTTTTTTTATGGAACGCGCATCATTTTTAATTATTTTTTTTTTCAATTTTTAACTCGAACTCGCGAGAGAGAAGGAGGAAAAATTTATATTTATTGTTATTATTGAATTTACCCAATAAATGAACGATATTATTAATATCAACAAACCAATTTTGTGCAATCAGAATCAATTATAATCTTGTTCGTTTATTTGCATTTTGCATGAACTCGCATTCCGTTTTAATTATTGTTTATTTATATTTTATAATCTTTTGCGAGCGAACATTTATTTAATAATAAAATAATTTTTTTTTTGCATTTTAAATAAAATACGTTTCTTTTACTCTCAATTTCATTAAAAGCAATTAAAAATTATTTTCATACCGAATTAATTTTTGCGTGTGTGTTTAACATTAAGAACATCAGAGAACAAATAAAAATTGGCCAACTCGTTGTTTTTGCTTCCGTTGATGATGATGAAAATGACGGAGATTGAATTAAAAGAGCAAAAAAAATTAATTTAATTTTAATTTATATAAATATAAAAAGTTGTTGTTGGGTGATGGAATTGTATAAATAAATAATTATAAAGAACGACGTGGATTAATAGATAAAATCATAAAAAATCGAGAAAAAAACAGACTAATTAATTAATAATAATTAAAAATGCAAAATACCTGCGATGAGTGTTTCTGTCTGACTGAATATTTTTTAAATAAATAATTAAGGCAATAAAAAATCAATAAACGTTCAAAAAATCAGATAAGATGAAAATCTGTGAATATAGACATTTTTTGTGAAATTAAAAGACGATTACGTGGAATCATGCTGTGTCAAGATACAAATCTCAACACATTGACCTCCATATCTAACTTGCTTGAATGAAAAATGTTCATAAACCACAACAAGAAGAGAATTTTGTCATTCATTCATTAAAATAATAATAATATAATGAACGAAGAAAAAAGTGAAGAAGACGAAGAAATTCCCAACATATAACATGTAATAATAATAATAATACTAAAAGTATCAACAACCTCAATCAACCGACCGGGTGGCATCAGATAATATAAAATAATGAAGTCACACATGAGCAACCTTTACATGTTGGTCCGTTTTGGTATCGCTTTTGCTACAAAATAATATGTAGGACACCAGTATAAAATAAAATGTTTTTTGAAAAAAAAAATCTTGATTAACAGTCAACTGCTCATTTTAACATCAATATACTCTACCTACTAATATTGTTTTGCTACTGTGTGTTTAATTAATTTCTTTCTCGATTTTTTTTAATTTAAGTTTTTATTTATTTTTAACTAATTTTAATATATTTTTTTTTTAAATTATAAAATAATTAATTTTAGTAATTCAAAAAAATTAAACTCAAGCCCAAAAAGTTAAAAAATATAAAAAAATATTTTTTATTAATTTTTTTCAGCAATTAAATAAAAAAAAAATTTTAAAGTTAGAAAACTTATTCAAAATTAATAAAAAAATATTATTTATTTTTAATAATTAAATATTATTTATTTTAATTGAAAATATATTTTAAATCATAAAATTTATTGAAAAATAATTTTAAAAAAAATATTAAAAATAAAAAAAAAATTAATAAAATTGATAAAAAAATAATTTAAAAATAAATCAAAAATATTTTTTATCATTTATCCATTTTATTAATAATATATTTTAAATGTTAAAAAAAATAATCTAAAAAAATATTTAAAAAATTAAATATTTAAAATTTAAAAAAATTTTTACAATAACAAAAATAAAAAAAAAACTTTTTTTTACCATTTGAAAATATAAGAAAAATAAAATAAATTATATATTATTTATTTTAATTGAAAATATATTTAAAATCATAAAATTTATTGAAAAATAATTTAAAAAAAAATATTAAAAATTAATAAAATTGATAAAAAAATAAATCAAAAATATATTTTTATCATTTAAAAATTGATAATTTTATTATTAATAATAATTAATAATCAATTAAAAACATATTTTAAATGTTAAAAATTTTTAATAATAATAAAAAAATAATAGAAAAATAATTTTAAAAAAAATTTTAAACTAATAAAATTGATAAAAAAAATAATTAAATATCAAAAGATAAAAAATTAAATAAACACTCGGTACACAAAAGAAGACGAGACGCACTGAATTGAATTGAAATGAAATGAAGAGAAGCGAAGAAAAGAAGAATCAAGAAGGCATAACACGTTTCAACTATAATTTTGTTATATTTTTTTGTAACACACTACTTACTTACTTACTTACCATCAGAAACAACAACGGCAGAACAACAATAAAAAGACTGCCTACTCATCTATGCCTGCACGAAGATTTATATATTCAACAACAGTGCCACCAGATTAGTACTAATTATACACAAATATTTCATTCTCTTGTATTTCTTTTTTCTTTCTCGTTTTTTTTATTGCTATATCGACAATGTGACGTGCTCATTTATGAATTCCTTTCTTTTTATTTCGTTTACACTTTTTTTCTTCTTCTCTTCATCATCATTATTTTATTCAATTTAAAATGTATGTTTCTCAGTAAATTGTTATGTTTTTTTTTCTGTGCACCATTTAATTTTATTGCTTTCGCAGATAATTTTATTGTCATTTAACGTTTTAATGCTTTTTCTCTTTCGAATCAGACGCTCATTCGGTTTGTTCTTTAATTTATTTTAAAACGTAAATTTGAACAAATTTGATTCGTCACACTGATTGTTGTTCTTAATTTTGTAATTTTTTATAAGCTTGTGAATTATTTCGTGTAACATACATATTTTAATAACATAATAAATAATATACGTATGTCGGCAATTGTTACAAAAATTGGACGTGTAAAAATGAATGAAAGGTTAATCTCATCATCAATGGATGTTTTTAATAATAAAAAATTATTTTTAGTACGAAAATTTTATATATGGGTGGCTTATGAAAGGATATCATATGACAAGATTAATTATATTGTTGAAGAGTTTGCAAGTAGTATAAAAAAAATTAGATTTTATCGAAAAATTTTTAAAATTGCTTTGACTGTTGACAGATGTCATAATTTTGTTAACATTTCATTTATTTTTATTTTAAAATTCATTTTTTTTATTTTTAATTTTTTTTAATAAATAATGTTTTACATTTAAAAAAGTAAATTAAAATTTATTTATTTTATTAAATACAAATTGATAAATAATTTATTAAATATTCATTATAAAATTAAAATTATTAATAAAAAATAATTAGTTAAATAACAAAATATATAATAAATTAAATAAATAATTTTTAATTAATAATAAAAAAATATTATTTAATTAATCATAATTATTATTTTAGTTTAGATAATACAATAAAGTTATATTTTATTTTATATATATTTAAAAAATTAAAAATTTTATAATTTAAAATTCAAACTAATAACATATCGCATTTAATAATCAAATATAACAAAAACCCCCGCGTGAGTAGCTCTTGATAACATACTATTATTATTATTACCATAATACACAAATCAATTTACATCCATCGCCCGTTCGCCATCCATCCATACACCTCATTAGCTATCGATTTGTTATTAAACTCATTAATTATAATTATACGTTAGGTGCGACGACGACATGTTTTCTCCGTCATTTATCGACGGAAATCTCGTTGTTCCACTCTAATTCTATGTGATTTCTGGTTACGATTACGGAATTAGTTGTAATAACAATGAAATTACATTTAAACTAGATGTTTGCGTATCTAATCAATTATTGATTCAATTTATAATTTAACATCATTATGACATGGTAAATTGTAACGAGACGATTTTTTTCTTCAAAAATCCGCCCTAATTATTTTTTTTCATATTACGTAAAAAAAAAAAAAATAAAAAAGAACATTCAAAGGATTTTCAACATCAAATAAACACGTTAAGAATCTGTTTACAAATACCAAGAGTCGTTGTACCGTAGATTAATGACTTCATTCATTGTTCACAAAAAACGCTGCTCGACTTGTTATGTAAATAATTTTTGTTTTCATTCATTATTATATTATGATGTTGTGTTTTAAAAATATTTTTCTTTGAAATACACCAGCAAAGATAAACAAATAAACTGAGAAAAAAAATCACAGAAAATTTTTCCGAGCTTGTCATCACAACAAATAATATACAAAACCGAAAAAAAAACATAAAAAAAATTATCTTTAAAAAAAATTATTTTTTTTACGCGTTAAATGTTTATAAACACAAGAGCAAAAAAAAAATTAAATGAGAGACGAAAAGAAAGATGTCAATGTTTTAACAGGGCACAGCTGGTTTTAATTATGATCTTTTTTAATTGAGTGACAAAGTGTTCTTATGACTTGAACGGTACACAAAAAATGTGACACTAATGCACTTTTATTGCTTCTCTCGTACTCTCAATGTCGCTCAGACAGCGTGTTTTATTTTAATCTCGAGTATTAATGCAAGATAAATTGCTCGGAAATTCTAAAGAGGGGGATGTTGATTGATAAATTATTATTTATTGTACAAAATGTTAAGAATGTCATTTAATTACGTTCTTTAAGTGTCGTGACTCGTGAGTTCATGAGATTTATAGACAGACAACGGTGTCATATAACATGTTTCGCACGAATAATTTTTTTATTCTCTTAAAAAAAAAAAATAAAATTTTCTATGGAATTGTTAAAGAATTCATTCAACTCTCAATTTTTTTTTCTTCTTCCGTAGGTACTTGAGTGTTTCAAGCACATATGTTATGCAAAAAATAATAATAATATATAATGGCACTTCAAGAGGATCTCATCGTTCTAACATTACATTATTATTATTTTTTTTTTTATAAAAAACCAACATAAAAAAAATTTAAATTAAATAACTATATTTCAAAAAAAAAAAAAAGCATAGAACTCATTTCCATACAAAGTGATTACTACTTCTATTTTTTATTGTTATTATTATTATGATTATCACGACGAAGACGTGCCTTGCGGAGTGGAAGACACAGAAAGAGAAGTCTAAAGTAAATAAAATGACAATACATTATAACATAATAATAATGGTAATGTAAAGTAATAACGATGAACGACGAAGCAAGCGGAAAGAATTACAACTTTTTTTGTTGTATGTTTCAATTCTCGAACGGGTCTTCGTAATATGATACAAATTGTAGAAAATGTAAATATTTCTTGACAATTTTAATGTGCTTTTAACATGATATATGATAATTTTTTTTTTTTGAGTTAGATCATCGAGTTGGTCTATGGATAATATATTTTTGACAGAAATAATATTTAATTTATTTATTTTTATTTTTTTTGTTAAATTTTATGATTTTTTTTAATTTGTAAATTTTTTACTTATTTTTTTATATTAAAATTATTTATTAATTAAATAATGAATTAAAGTATTAATAATTCAAAAAAATTATTAATTAAATAAAATTTTAAATATAAAGTTTAAAATTGAATTTTTAAAATTTATTTTATTAAAAGAATTAATTTTATTTTATTAATCAATTGTTTAATTATTTATTTAATTTTTGGTAAAAATAAAGAATTTAATTTATATAAAATAAAAACTTTGCGAGTTAATTAAAAATTATATTTTTGAATATACTAAATGTTTTTTTTAATTAATAATTTAAATAATAATTTGTAAAATAATAAATTAAATTAATAAATTTTTGAAAATATTTTTTTATTTTATTTAATTAAAAAATAAACGCATGTATTTGTTCAATTATTTATTTTATTATTTATTTTATTAATAAATATTAAAAAAATTAAAAATAAATATTAAAAAAATAAAAATATTTTAATAATATTTAACTCTCAACGAAGAAAATTTTAATTAAATAAATATCAATAAATTTTAATAAAAATTTATACACTTTAAAACATTTTTCTATTAAAAAAATATTATTAAATGCATCATAAATAAAAATATTTTCAAAGAATTACTCATTCATTAAAATTTGTGCAATACGTTATTTTAACAAATGTTTTATTTTATAAACATTCGTCATGGAATTTTTATTTTTTTCCCTCAATTAAATATTATTTGTTTAATAAAACACAAGCAACGTAAAGCCAATATAAAACATTATAGACACTGACATCAGCAAAGTTTATTATTTTTTTTTATTTTCATTCAAATGTAAATATTTAACGCAAAGAGTCTGGTTTCAAGTCAAAATAAAATTCTGTTTAAATACAAATATTTTTTAGTAATAATGAAAAACACAAAATTTTCGTATCAATCATCTCAGCTTTCATTTAATTGACGCTATTACGTTCTATTAGATTGTGATGACATCCAAGGTTTTTTCGATCATTATATGGTTCGTTTATTTTCATTTATAACCTCATCATTGGATGGTCAGATAATTTACTTGCGTGAGCACCTAATACAGAATTTCTGTTTATCTGTTGATTTTTTTATTTTGGTTTCTCGGAATTTTTTATATGGAAACCTTATCATTATTATTATTAAAAGCGATTTTTATTGCCCTCACAGCAAAACATGTGTCCAAAAAATAATTTTCCATAATAATAATGACAATAAAAAAAAACAAGAGCAACAAATAATAATCGTATCGCCATCAATTTAATCACATAATTTACCACATGTCATTACACACAAATAATAATAATGATCGGTAATGATAGTATAACATGTAGATTATAATGTTAATAATGCGAGTAAGTGTACAAGAGTAGAAAAACCACGCGTGCACCGTTGTTTATTGATAAATAAAATAAATACAGGGTGTTACCGTAAATTTTTATAATATTTTATATTTTTTTATTATTATTTATTAAAATTAAAAAAATAAAAAAAAATCATAATAAAATTTAAAATAAATTAAATGTTTCCTTACTTTTTAAATTTATTAAATTTTTTTATTTTTTATTAATTATTTTTGATTTTTTTCCTCTAAAATTTTTATTATATAAAAAATTTAAAAAAAAAAATAGTTTAATTAATAAAAAAAATTTAAACTAATTAATTTTAAATTATTTTCTTTAAATTAAATTTAGTTAATTTAATTATTATTTTTGGTATTTATTTTAATTAAATATTATATAAAACAAATTTTTTTAAATTTGAAAATATTTAAAAAATAAAATAAAATAAAATTGTTAAATTAATTAATTTTATTTATTTTAATTTATTAAAATTTAATTAAATTAAAATAAATGATTATGTTTATTAAAAAAAAATATATTAGAAATTATTTTTTAATATTAAAATTTAATTTAAATTTTTATATTTTTTTTAAATTTAAAAATAATAGTTGAATACAATATATTTAAAAATAATGAAATAATAAAAAAAAAATAATTTAAATAAATTTTTATTTTTTTTTAATAATTTTTTAAAAATTATTTTGAAAAATGTTAATATTAAATAATTAATTATTTAAATACTCTGTACAAAAAAGTGAAACCAAAATACACTCATTGGCGATAATAATGACGAAAAAATCTCGTGCCGCACATACCGCAACATACACTCACACATGTTGAATTTTGTGCCACATTTTTTGATCATATTTATTACACGCTTTTATTATTATTATGTCTGGTTGCGTTGTTTCGATGGTGCTATTTTTTATTGGCAATTGAATTGAATTTTTTCGCGCGGGCACTTGCGCGGCGTTTAAAATAAAAATATAATTTGAATGACAATGGTCACACTTTTAGCCAAACATTTCATAGGATAGACATGATCCAAAAAAAAAATTAATTTTCCATCTGAGCTCACGTTAGGCAACGACGACGATCGGTCACAATCACTTATTTTTAACGCATTTACGAAATAAGCAATTTATCACAGAAACGAGCAAGCAATTTAACGGTAATTTAGTTTCTTAACGGCGCCTTTCACATTCAATCTGACACCCTAACTATATTACACGATTTTAAGTAGCAATTACATTCAATTACCCATTTTGCTGTTTTTTTTTTTGCATTTGTACGGGCAAACACGTTTTTGTGTGTGTGTGTGTGTGTGTAATTTTGCAAATTACTGTCTGACAAGATTAATAATATTAAATGCACAATGATATAGCTAGCTAGCTAGTAATAACCTTCGTACTTGTTGTTATTATTATTTTTGTGTTTAACAACTCAATGAACAATCGCGTACTTTTTTTTTGTTTTGAAAATAAATATAGCGTGACCGATTTGTATTTTCATGTCAGACAAAATAAAATAATTATATAGTTTAAAAATAAATTACAAACAAAATGCTGCACAACATTATTCGTCGTTGTCGTCGTGGTGCAAGAGTTGAACGTGATTTTTGTCGATGGCATTGCTAACCTAATCATGTCAGAGGTGTCTCTTTAGCTATTTTTGAAAGGAGTGTTCTTTTTTTGCTTGTTTGTTTACTTTTAGTTGATTTTTTATTTAAACAATTTTTTTTTTCTCATAATTTAAAAAAAATAATATTATTTTAAAAATTAATATAATTTAAAAACTTGAATCGGTTTAAAAAATAAAAAAAATCTTTTAAATTTATAAATATATTTCAAAAAGAGTATATATAAATATAAAAATTTATATATAAAAACAAAAAATAAAATAAAAATAAAAAAAATAAATTTGTTAAATAAATTAATTTACAAAAAATATTTTTTTACTATTATTATACTGAAAAATATTATTTTTAATTGCAATTTTTAATATTTAACAATTAATATTATAAAAAAATAATTAAATAAATTTAAAAAAAATAAATTATATTTTTTAAAATAAAAATATGTTGAAAATTATTTTTTTAATATTAAAAAAAATATAATATAATATAAAATAATATAATAATAATAATAATATAATATGATATAATATAATATAATATAGTATAATATAAAATATATTATTTAATTAAAACTAAAAAAAAAATATTAAACTGAATAATTAAAAAAAAAATCTGTAAGAATTATGACTTAAAATTTATACAATCTTATAAATTTAAATATATTTTTAAAATATTTTTTAAATATTTAAATTGAATAAAATTTTAAAGTTCTTTAATAATGTTTAATAAATCGAAAACTTAAATTATTTAATTAAAATTTAATATTTTTATATTTTTTATTATTTAAATTCTTAATCATAAATTGTATTCTTTTTCTTAAATTATTTTTAAAATGCAAAAATACGTTAAATTTAGATAAAATAAAACAGAAATATTACTTGGTATTTTAAAAAAATCAAATAACTATTTAATTAATTTTTAAACAAAAAAAAAAAAAAGAATTTTGAACGTAATTAATAAAAATATAAAATTAATATTTAAAAAAATAAAATATTTTATAGCGGCTCAACTTAAAAAAATACAAGAAAAAAATATTTTTTTCACGCATTTTTCATGCTCATGTCTGAGATTTTTTACATCTCCTTTTACTTTGTGTGTACATTAACATTATTATTTTTCTTATTGCAAAAGCGGAGCAACATCCAATTACGGTGATTTTGCTATTATTAATTGAATATATCCATTCATTCGAATAATCTCTCCAATTTAATCGAAAATAACATCATCATGCCCATAAACGTAAATTGCATTATTTATATAAATTTTATTTTTCTGCAGTGCACTTATTTATTACTCGCAACACGATAACTAATAACATGGCACATAAATAAACGTGTCACAAAACAGACAACTTTCATGGCTTTAATAATGTAACGCGAGCAAGCGGACAACCAGTAGCTAATCAAAAAGTAAATAAAATGCACCAACATGCAATGCCTTTTTTTCCTGTCGAGCATTTCAACGACAACATTGACGCGACATGAAATAAAATAAAATAAAAAAAAATAACAAAAGGAGAGATATCTCCATCATGATCGGTTCATCATCATCTGTTTGCCATCGACCACAATTATTATTATCATTATTATTTACATTCAATTCCGTAAAAGGCAACAACTTTCCGTGTAAATGTGCGCACATCGAATATATTGCAACAGTGGGACTATTAAAACAAGTGCTTGCTTTGCTTTTAAATGTACATAAATTTATCAGGAAACATAATTAACGTTGTTGTAATCATTATTTACGTCGTGTTGTCACTATTTATATTTATTGCATGTGCAACGCTGGCATGTGTGTGTCGATATTAATTGATAAAACCTAATTATATGCCATTTTCACAAACAAGGATGTCGAAACCGGTGTCTCACTCACTCGCTTTTTTTAATGGAATTTTTTATTTAATTATCGAGACGCTCCAAAAAATACTCAGAAAATTGCTGGAATTAATTATTTATTTTTTCCCGCCTAAAAATTTATAAAAAAAAAAATTATGTCAAAAAAATGGCGACAAAAAAAAGGGAGAGAAATGAATAATTTTGTTAATTACTTCAATTAATTTTATTTTTTTTTTCTACGAATTTAAATTCAGTACGACAGCAATAAACACCCAACTTCCATATAAAACTTATGCCATTTAATTTTTTTTTTTACTTTATAGATTTTCTTCGTTTTTCCTCTTTTTTCATTTTTTATTTTACGTACAGAAAAAAAAATGTAATAGACTGGGAACGATGAAAAAAAAAGTTTTAAAATAAGTAACTAAGTACTTTCTACTGCTTTTATAATAATAATTATTAATGGGAGAAGTTAAAGCAAGTCGCAACGCAAAAAAAATTAAAAGAATGAAAATCATGAGGCGAAAAAAAGTAAATTAAAAAAAAAACAGCAAAATGTTAATAGCTCTTTCTACACTTTTTTTCTCTACACTCTCGGTTTTTTTTCGTTTCGCAAAGTAGCGCAGTAGCAAATAGTGTTATAATATGTTCTCTGTGCACATTTTTGCGGCAATGGTGTGGAAAAATAGAAAGAACAAAAAAAAATTGTAGAGGAAATTATAGCAGAGGGAATGTCGACGATGACGATACCAGCAATTGTTAGTACAGAAGAAACATTATATTATTATGTGAATAATGCATAATATGGTTGTTGTTGTTATTCTCCGTTGTCGTTGTCGTCGAGGTTGGCGTTGACAGTGTGTGTACCTACTTGTGGTAGCAGTTTATCGATTTTCCGTAATTTTTTTCTGCCACTTTAGGTTTTTTTTTCTGTGCTGTTTGATGTTTGTCTTGTTGACTTGCCGTGTGAATATGTGAGTGATGTGATGACTTTTCTGTAAGTTTAAAAGAAGGAGTGATTTGAGAAAATGTTTTAAAGTGCATTTTATTTTTTTATGATTTTAAGGTTAAATTTTAAATAAAATATAAAAAAATTATTTATAATTTTATTGTTTTATATTTTGAAATTTTTTAAAAGAATTTCATTAAAAAGTTAAAATTTATATATTTTTTAAATTTTCAAACAAATAGAAAATTATTTGAAATCATAAATTTATTAATTTTGATATTTAAACTTCATAGAAATAAAATTTTTATTATTTTTTTTTAAATTTAAAACATAAAATAATTATAAATGAATAAATAACTAAATTTAAAAATTTTCCAAAACTTCAAAAAATTTATTTTTATTAATTTAATTTATTTATTATTTATAACTTTTTTAAAAAATTAACTTATTGAATTGTTTTTAATATATAATTTTAATAAATGTTCAATTTTTTGCACTATTTTATATAAAATAAAATAAAATTTTTCTAATTTTTTTTTACAATAAAAAAAAAATATTAAAAAAGTAAACAAACATAAAAATAAATAAATAAATATTAATACATATTTAATTTTTTATAAAATTTTAAATTATATTTAATATAATACTTTCTAATATTTAAAATTTATTTTATTTTATTAAGTTAATAATACTTTTTTTAATGATATATTAAATAAATTTTATTTTTTTTTCAAACTTTTTTTTTTATTGATGATTATCAAAATTGTAAAAATTAAAAAAAAATAAATAAATAAAAAATATTTAAATAAAAATTAAAAATAAATATTTTAATTTTTTATACAAATTTTATAATTTTTTAAACATTCAATATAAATATTTATAATTATATTAATATTTTTTCATATATTAATTTTAATAAAAAATTCAATTTATTCAAAAAAAAATAATTTTTTTTATACTTTGACCAATTTTTGAAATATAATATAAAAATTTTTAATTTAATATAAAAATTAATTATTAAATATTTAATCAAAATTAATAAAAAATTAAATAATTTAATTAAATTTTTATTTTAATATATTTTTTTAAATTTAATTTTACATATAAATATTTTTTTAGTCTGGATAAATTGTAATAAATTTTAAACATTTTTAATATTTGTACATGCCTAAAAAAAATTATTATGAAAATTTTTTATTGAGGTAGGGCGATATGAAATCAATCGTTTTTACAAACGTTTTATTTTTATGATGAAATGGTTCGCCCTTTGCTTTCGTTTCGAGGAAAAATCCATATTTTATTTAAACAAATATTTATAAAGTTACAAATAAATGATAATAAAGCAGAAATAGTTATAAAACATGAATCGCCTGAGTTTGCTTGAGTGTTACAAATTAGCATTATTAACGTCCGTTTTTTGCTGTTTTGCATGCTCAATGCAACATATATATTTTCTTCGTATTATAACAATAATAATAATAAAAAAGCGACAAGGTAGCTAACGACAACAACACTACAAAATTTATTGCTATGCTTGTTGGCAGTTTCTAGCATATTATAAAAATTACGTAGAGACGATGGCAAGAAATTTCCATATTTAGTCAGCATTCAGACTTCATGCTACACATGAATGAGTCCAAAAAATGGAATTGCGTGACTTGTTGCCATTAACGTTTGCTTGGTTGTTAAAGAGAAGTTTTTTGCTGTTCAAGATTAAAATTATACTCGCCCCCCTTTTTAGAGAGACTTGGATGCCACAAAATGTGTTTAAATAAAATATACACAAAACCGCAAAATAATAACAATAATAATGCGAGAGAGAGCCATTAATTTTGCCATTTTGCCAGCTAATGGAGGGAAAGACAAAACAAAAAACAAGTTGAGAACGCAAAAAAAGAGCAAAACAAGTGATTAGGTGTGCGCGCGCTAGAAAAACTCGAGACCTTTGTTGAAAATTTGCACGAATTATTTTATGGTTAGTTAATTCATTTAAATGGTGTGCAGATTATATTAACAAGAAAAATAAAAATAAATAAATAAAAACATGAATTATTTATTTATTATATATTTATTCATTAATAAAATCATCTTTTTGCGCGCCATTTTCGCTCGCGGGCTTGTCTGCTAGTTGCGCTGCTAATAAAGTTAGTGAGCAACGAACAGCGAAAGCCATTAAGAGAGGGTGTCAGAAAGACATGTAACACCAATTATGATATCCAGCAGCGAAAGAAAATGAATTTTATCTGATTCTGTGTTATTATTATGAATTTTTATTATTATTATTATTATTCACGTTGCAAGTCAGTCTCGGTTTATTGTTAATAAGCATGAAATAATTGAGGAACATTAACACGACGTTAAATGTGAGTGAGCGTGAATATTGTCTGGGAAATGTCTTTATTAACATTTTTTATTTTATTTTGTGAAAGTTATTTTGTTACAAAAGGAAAAAAATATAATTTTAAATTAACCATCATTTTTTTGTTTGATTTTTTTTATTTGATTTTTGTAATTTCTTATAATTTAAAAAAAAATATTTAATTTAATATTTAAAAAAGAAAATATTATTTTTATTTTTATATTATTCATTGATTTTTTATCAATCAATTTTTGTTCCAATAAAAAAAGATAATAATATAAAATTATTTTTTTTAAATTATTTTATTATTTATTGAAAATACAGTGAAAATTCTATTATAGGGCACACAAAATTCTGAGTTAGGACATATTCTCTAATAAGGCATATTAATATTCAGAAATCCATACATTTTTCAAGAAATTTTGTAAAAAATTATGGATTTATAAATATTTTTGATCATTAAGCTAAATTTTTACTGTTTTGATCCAAAATTATTCAAAAATTTGGAAATTTATTGAGAAAATTCAAAATAATGAATTTCTTTGAATTTTTTTAAATTTTTAACTTTTTGAAGTTTTTCTTCCTTAATTATCATATTTTAGACAATTTGAAACTTTTTTCCATTGAAAATAGTTAAAATAAACCCAAAATTTGAGATTTCGATTGAAATTCTATAGAAAATTGTGCCCTATTAGAGAATATGCCCTAACTCAGAATTGCCCTATGATAGAATTTTCACTGTATAAAAAAAATTATCAAAAAAAAATTTAATATTAAATAATTAAATTTAATACTATTCCTTATTATTTTTATAATTCTTATTTTTTTTATTTAAAAAAAAAATTAATGACAAATTTTAAAATTCAAAAAATAAAAATTTTAAAATAAGAAAATAATTTTTAATTAAAAAATTTTTTTTAACGACATTGAAATAATATTTATTAATTGATTTTTTTTTGAAATATCAAAAAAAAAATAATCATATATATTGTTATAAATAAATAAATTTATTATAATTTAAAATAATTTATTTTATTTTTTTTTGAAAAATAAAAAAATAAAAATTTTTTAATTGAAATAAAAAAATATCGAAAAACATATATTTTTTAAATTTATTTTAAAAAAATCCATTTTTGAATAAAAAAATAAAGGAAAAAAATTACAAAAAAAAAATAAAAATAAATAAAATTAAATTAAAAACTAAAAAAAAATATTTTTTTTAACTTTTTTTTAATTTTATTTTATTTAATTAAATTTAATAAAAAATACAATTTTGAATAAAAAAGAAAAAAATTATGAAAAAAAAATTATAATTACAATTCTTAGTTTAAAAAGCAAAGCCAAGCAATTATACAACTTCCTTTGTGTGTGACGTCTCTTATGTTCTTACAACTTACACAAAGGAAGCACTTTACACTTTAAAACGCATCGCAACACACCAACTGTGGTGCTTGCTCATTTGTCAAGTGCGCCATATACTTTTGTCGTTAGCGCAAAAAAAGTATAAAAGACGACGAAAACGACGACGACAAGAAGAAAATTATGTTTTAAACAAAAAAAAAATTGCTAAAGTACAAAGGGAATCATCAAAGAAAAATAACAACAATAATAAACAAATAACATAAAAAAAAAACGAGTTGAAACCCATTCGTTTGTTTTGCGTTTTTTTTTTGTTCTACTTACTCATCGTGTCGTTTCTTGTGCATGCCAATGCATTCTTCGATGGTAATGGCAGCAACACTATTAGTACTAAAGCAGTAAAGATTGAAGTACCTTTTATTTTATATTACATTTATGTGTGATATTATTGCACTCAATTGTATTGTTTTATTTTTTCTCTCGTTCCTTTATGTCTTTGGTTTACTTCTGCGAGCACGCTCTTCGTCAGGGACGTTTCCACGGCGACATTTTCCGCAATTTCTCGATATTTCTCGCCATTCCAGCCCTGAAACGAGTCGAGATTACATGAACAAGTACAAAAAGGAGTTGAAAAATTTTTCAATTTACATTTTATATATAATAATAAAGAAAGGAAAAGAAGAAAGAATCTACAACAAAGCAGCAAAAATGCAATGCCATAACAAAAATCTACTCTTATTATGTTAATAAATACATGAATTTTCAATGACACAAAAGGAAGACAACGGAGAAAAAAATGCCTTGAACACATTTAGTACATTAAATATTTAGTTTTGTAAATCTGTTCGGTGCATGCGACGCGAAATAAAAAAAAAATCCGGAGAACATATATTCACGTACAAATACCGAGAAATAAAAATTGCATTGTTCAACAAAATAACATAATAATGACAAAGGTTTTAAAATGTTGATCACATTAGAGCAGAGGTACTACACTTTTTTTCTCCTTTGTTTTTTTTTCATTCTCACGAGATGTTTATCGTCTCTAATTTAATAAAGACAAGGAATTTACTTTTTTTCTTCTTCTTATGTATTTATTTGTGTTGTGTAATTTAAAACTTTACACTACCGATATTAATTTTCGTGCCTGCCTCGGAAATCGAAGAAACAATCGAAAGCGGATTAACGTGTGACAATGCGCTGTGGAGTGATAAAAGGAGATTTTAACGCCGTTGAGGGATTAATTTTATCGATTTTTATTGCTTTTTTGTGTATTAAAGTATTAATTTTAGCTCAATAGTGTATATTTAATTTTTATCACGAGATTTGAAAAATATTCTTGAAAAAAAAAATATTTTAAATAAAATAATTAATTTTTATAATTAAATAAATTAATTTTTATAAAACTTTATTTTAATTTTTTTTAAATTAAATTATTAAATTTTAATTTTTCGTAAATTAATATTTTTAATTTTAATTTTTTAATTAATTTAAATTTTATTGAATAATTTTTATTAATTTTATTTTTTCTTTTTTAATTTTAACTTTAACATTTCATTATAGAATAAATTTTTTGAAATTTTTTCTGGAATTAATTTTTTTTTATTAAAATTATTTTGAATTTATTTCTATTTAATAAAATAAAAATTATTTATATTAATTAAAAATTGTAATTATTTAAAATTTTTATTTTTAATTTAATTTTTTTTTTTGAAAAATTTTTAATATTAAATTTTAATTGAATGTATTTTAATTTATTGAAATAAACTTTATTTTTTTAATTTTATTACCAAATTTATTTTTATTATTAAATTAATTTAAAATTTAATTTATTTTTTTTTTAAATAATTACTAAAGTTACAATACTTAAATTTTATTAAATTTATTAAATTATTTAATAAGTTTTATTGTTTTAATTTATATTAAATTATAAATAATTATATTAAAATTATTAAAATATAATAAATTTTTAATGTATTAATTTTTATTTATTTTTAATTTTTTTTTTTAAATATTCAATTAAATAGAATATTTTATTTAATAATTTTTTGAATTCATTGAAGATTTTAATAGATATTTTTAATTATTATTTATTTAAATAAATTTTATTTTAATTTTTTAAAAAATAAATAAAAAGAAATAAAAGTTTTTATTTAATAATAATATTTTTATAGTTCTTTTTAAAAATTTCAAAATATTTTTATTATTAATTTTATTTATTAAAATTTAATTAAACTGATACCTTTATTTCAACCCAAATCCATCGCCATAAAATTAATCATTTCTTTGCAAAACAAAATTTAATTATCTTTATTGTGGTTTATTGGTTTCTGATTCAATTAGATGCGATTTCAGTCTTCGTAGAAAATTTATGCAAAGATGATTCGTGACAAGTAATCCAATTTACGGGATTTGAATTATTTTCACGACGATTTGAAACGCAAATCGATTTATTTAAATGTAAAATTCATGAACAAGGGAATACATTTTATTTTTGATATCCCTTAAATCTGTAAGTTACACCTTTTTTGTTCCGATTCTAAAAAAAAAACTCTTCTTGAAATACAAAAAAGTATAAAAAAGGGGAAGTTACTCTAAATAATGTGAAGATAAATCAGTTGAGTGTGACATAGACCATAATAACAATAAAAAAATAAAATAAATTTCAATTTAATAGTAGCGTATCCGAAGTTTAAGAGTTTTACACAAAAGGAACTTACTTTACATCATCAATTATCATATGAACCGTAAATGTGAAACCGAAACGATGAGAGGAAAAAAAAGTTAAACGAAATTTTATTTTTTTTCACATTTTTTTCTGTATCCTTCTGAACGGAGCAAAACTAAGCGACAATCACGATTGCTATTGTCTGCGTGAGTGAGAAGTTAATGTCGACGGTAATTTTTATTATTGTACGCAGTAGCAAGAGAATATAATAATAATGGCATAATGGAGAGACAATCTTGTCTTCGTTTTCCGTTTTAGTCGTACGGAACGGAACAATGGAAGAAAGGAAGATAGTTAAGAATTAGGAAGGGAAAAAATCTCATCCCTTATTCATTTCGATGTATTTAATTTATATCACAATGTAATGTAACTGATGATGGTTTGTGAGACTTGTCTGCTCGATAATCACATTAAAAGAATGTAATTGAAGGATTTCTTTCGTTATTGTGACAAATTGTTCATTATTATGTGAAAATGTTATGTTTCGCAAAATTTTATTAATTTTTCGAATTTTTTTAAAAAATATTAAATTTGATTTTTACATTTTTCTCTTTAGAAATTTAATTTATTCTTATTTACTTTTTTTTTTAATTTTTATAATTTAATTAAAATTGAAATTAAATTATTATAAATAAATAATGATATAAAAAATAATAATTATTAATTTATATTTAATTATAATTATTATTTATTATATTTAATAATATTTATAATTAATTTATATTTATTTTAAAAGTTTTATATATTAATTTATTTTTTAATTTAATTTTTTATAAAAATTTTTTTTTAAAAAAAAAATTTTTTTTTTAAATAAAATTACTTATTTTTTATAAATTTAATTAATTTTTTTTCTACCATAAAAATATTTAAATTTTTATAATTATAAATTTTTAATAAAATTAATTAAAAATAATAATTATTTTTTTTTAATTTTCGAAATTTGTTAAAAAATAAAATTTTATTTATTTAAAAAATAATTATTTAATAATTAATTTATTATAATAATTTAAAAAAATTAATATTTGATTTTTTTTTATATATATTTTTAAATTTTACTCCAATAATTCTTTATAATAGCAGCTTTTGATAAACTTTCAATGGATGATCCAACATCAACCTTTACGTGACACTTAAGAGCACTTATGATATATCGCCTCAAGTATTCTCTGTTATCAACAGAGTTAAACAACATCAAATAATATTGAGAAAGTCAAACAGTTTTTCTGAGAAGATTCAATGTTCATTTAAGTAGAAAAGTTGTTCAATAACAAAATTCGACAAATTCTTCGAGATTTTTTCGATCCATCAAAACATAACTATTCCAAGTTAAAAGAGAAAATTTACAAGAAAAAAAATTAAATTCATTTTTTTTTGTAAAACGAGTTAATTAAAATATAATTTTACAAACTTTACTTCCATTTTTTAATTAAAATAAATTATTTAAAAAATAAAAAAAATATATAATTTTCAAGATCAATTTTATATTCAATAAATATTTATTTTTTTTTAATATTTTGTATTTTTAAGTTAAAATAAATAAATAATAATAATAAAAAATAATAATAAAAAAATAAAATAAAATAAAAAAAATCTTTAAAAATAAATAATAAATTATTATTTAAAAATTATTATAATAATACAAAAATTTAAAATAAATAAATAATAATTAATTAAATAAAATAAAAATTAAATAAATAATAATAATGGATTTAATAAAATAATTTTTTTATTAATTTATCTCATAGAATTTTTTTTTTCATTGCGAAATGTTAATTTTTTACAAAATTATCACTCAACTTACACAAAGACTCGTAATTGATTCATTATAACACGAAACAAGGTTTGCAACAAAGTATCTTTATTTTTCAATCAATCTTTGTTCACACTTGTCTCAAGCAAAAAACGACACACAGATTATCTATCAACAAACAACTTTTCCAACTTAAACACTCACCCAACTGGTTTTCCGATTATTATTAATAATATTAAATAAATTTATAGATAATAAACGAAATGAAATATATTTTCATCGCAAATTACGAACCATAACCACATAATAAACCGCTGTTGCTATTAACCGAAAGCTGTTCGGTCAGTCAGCGATTGAATTGTGAGTGAGTGATAAAAAACAGTAGCAGCCACAAACTACTGTTCAAACTCTATCACGACAAATGATTTATATATTATAATTTTAAAGTTAATTACACTGGTAATTATCATTATTTCATCCCACTCCGCGCGCCGCTGTACGATTTAATAAACATTATAATTAATAACGAAATTATATCCAAGTCTGAGGCGTGTTATTATAATTTTATGTAAAATAGATACGAAAAAAAAATCATTTGATTAATTAAAACGTTGAGGTGTTGTGAACGCGTCAAATTACACGTGTAGATATAAAATTAGCTTTTTTTTAGAAATTCGTGTCATTACTTTCTCACAGTCTCATAATAAATTTTAAATAAGCTGAAAAATAGAAAAAAAGGTTAAAACCTCGAGCTAGGTGGGATAATTCCTTTCTCTTTTTCCATTCGTTTTGCTGCCACACAAAACCACGTAAATCAAATTTGCAATAAATAATTCAACAAATCGAATCAATCAATTTCAAAATCAATAGTAGTAATGATTACAAATACCTCTATTTTAACCCATACAAAAAATGGTGCATTCAAAAATATAATAAGCTAACAACTATGTTGCTTTTTTTCTGTGTTTGATGAATGTTCATGCAAAAAGTTTCATGCATGCATAGAAAAATACAGCAACAACAACAAAAATAATAATAAATAACTTTGAAAGTCAATTTAACAACTCTATTAAGTAAATTTTTGTTCTCTCTCTCACAACGTTATTTGTTGTTTTTTTGTGTATAAACAAACATAATAAATATAAAATATATCAAATAATAATATAAAACAGCTTAAAAAAGCCACATTATTGCACGATTCAATAAAATCCGTACAACTTGAATTTTATTTTTTATTATTATTACAAAACTGCAAAAAAAAAATTATACGCGATTTTTCGTGTACAAAAAAAAAAGACTTTCAAAACATGATTATAAATAAATTGTTTCACATTTTTGTGTGCGTTGTCGTGAACATTAAATATCGTGTTTCTCTCTGTTTGTTTATTTTTGTGCATTTTCTTTGGCATGAGCAGCCCACTTAAGATATATATTGTTATTATTATAGACACAAGCATTATCATTATATTATTACCATAAAAGTCAACTACTGAATAAACTAACAAACAAACAAATAATAATATAATAATAATAAATGATTGTGTGGCTAAATTAAAATTTTGTTTATAAAAAAAAGTGAAGTGAATGTATGACCAATTTTGGAGATAGTTTTTTTAATGCATTAATTTATAATGTCAATTTTTGTGGTATTATTAGAGGATTGTCAATCAAATTCAATGAGGTTTATATTAATAATGATGAATATATTATGTTATTTTTTTTATAATATTTTGAAAAAAAATTTTTAAAATTATAAAAAATAAAAAAATTAAAAATATATAAAATAAAAATTTAAAAAAATTTTGATTTTTGAAATTTGTTGTATATTAAAATTTTTAATTTAAATAAAAAATATTAAAAAATTTAAAAAAAAAAAAACATTTTTAAAAATAAATTATATGAAATTAAGAAATTAAAAAAATTAAATTTAAAACAAATTTATTTAATTTAATATTATTATTATTTAAATTTTTTCGTTAATTAAAATATTAATTGAATTTTGTATTTTTTAAATTAATTATTTTTAATCTTGCTCAAAAAAATTATTAAATTAAATTAAAAATTAAATTTATTAAAATACATTTGAAATATCTTAAATAAAACATATAAAATTATTTAAAAATAAAAATTCTTTCATTTGAATTTGAATGTAAATTTATTATTTTTTTTAATCATATAAATACATGTAAATTATTTAAAAATATTTAAAATAAATAAATTTACTCAAATTTATATTAAATAATTTTTTTCGTTTAGTAAAATTTTTATTGATTTTTTTTTTATTTTTAAATTAAACATAAAAATTTATTTAAAAAAATAATAATTAAAAAAAAATACTTTTGTTTTATATATTATTAATTTTTTATTCTTTGAATATTTGTTCTAAAATAAATATATTTTTTATATTTAAAATAAATTATTTAATTAATCATTAATAATTTTATTTCTTTTTTAAATTAAAACATTTTTTATTTTTTAAATTTATTATTTTTTAAGATTATTAAAAATTAATAAATTTAATTAAAAAAATATCAAAATTCTTTATAAAACATAAAAAATTATGAAAAAAAAAATAATAAACACAATTTTATATGAAATTGAATGTAAATTAGTTTTTTTGGAAATAAAAATATAAAATTATTTTATTCTAATAAATTATATGAAACATTTGAAAATGCAAAAAAAAACATTAAACAGAAAAAAAACACTTGAAACATGATTAATATTATAATAAAATCCAAAATGCTATGAAATTCGCTCGTTTGATGTTTGTTCACACGATCCGCAAACAAACCGTCAAATAAATTATTCTAATTATTTATTAAACTAAACGCATTTGCGCTGCATTAACATACACAAAAAGTCGAAACAAATCATTTTTTATTATTTTATTTATTATTATACTATTATAACATTATTATCGTGTTGCGGTTAATGAATTATATATTTGCCAAAGCTTAAATTACGCACGCAAAATTGAGTAATTTTCTGTTATTAATTCCAGTTGCGGTCTGAAAGGCGTATAAAAATTATCAATTAACAGTTGTTGAATACAAATGTTTGTGATAAATGAGTTAGTTGTCTTCGTCGCTGAATATATATTTATTTAATATTTAATGAATATAAAGCTTTGATATCTCGCGTTTTGTTTATTTTTCGCATCAAAACCGAGAAATCTCGCATCGCGAACGAGGGAACGGAACGAGACAAGACATCTTATTATCTGATTTGAACGCAAATTCTATTTAAATGTATATTATACACTAATTTCATGCTGTGTTCGCGCACTGGATGCCTGAATGAAGCGACAATATAATTTATGTAAATGAGCAAAAAATAAACACAAAGTTTCACTTTAAAACGAGCAATAATAGAACTATTACAATAATTTAACGATAATCATCATTAACGTGATCGCATTCGATGTTACCCACGCACAGTCACTTGATGCGTCGCTCGTCGCTCGTCGTCTGACGTTTATGTAAATTTAGTTGCTATATTTTATTTATTAATAGATTAATTTAAATTCAGTTCATCATTTGCTCGAGTGAAGTGGCGTTTTGTGTTTATTATTGTTGTTGTTGTTGTTGTTATTTCTCGCTACATTTGATCACATGTTTTATTTGTTCGAATAAATTAAATTTATCTCTGTGTGTGCGCGCGTTGTCTCGTCGTCATTTGTGTAAAATGCTGATGACATGTGTTACGTTCATTGTTTTTGACTGATTTTGATTTCACTTTTATTAGCATTAATTTAAAAATTTATCTATACACGACAATGGGTGATTATCATTTGATGACTTTTGAAATTTATTGCGATACTCATGTTTTTTTTTCTCTTGTTGAAACTTCATGAAATGAAAAGTGGCTAATTTTGCCTTTCATTTTATTAATTTATTACAAAATAAAATGAAATAATGAATTTATTTAAAATTAATTGAATAAAAATATTATTTTTAAAATTATATTTAATTATTAATGTTAAAAAAATATTATTTTTATGAAAAATACGAAAATAAAATATTTATTTAAAATAATTTAAAATTTTTATTAAAATCGATTTAAACTTCTATATTTTTTATTTTAAAAAAATTATTCGAATGAAAATAAATAATTAAATTAATAATTTTTAGATAATATTTATTTTACTTTAAAAAAAAATATATTAATTAATATTCTTCCCAAAACATTAATTTTTGACTTATGTTCATAAAAATACATTTTTTAGTTAAAAATTTTTATAAAGAATATTTTTTTTTTATTCATAATATTATATACAATAATATGTATATTTTATGTGCATATTTTAATAATTTTATATTATATTATATGCATATAAAAAAATATGCATAATAAAAATTTAAAATTTTACCATTAATCGATGAAAAAATAACTCAATAAGATTGTTTTTGTTCAATTTATACAATTTAAACTTTGATTTGAGCTCAAATTTTAATTTTTTATAAAAAAATTTAATAAAAATTATTAATTAATATCATATTAAATATTACAAATATTAAATTAAAACAATATATACATAATTTGTATAACATTAATAAAAAAAATTATTATAAATTAAAAATGTTTAACTAAAAAATGTAATATAAGTCAAAAATTATTTTGGAAAAAATTCTAACATTTTTTTTTTAAAGCTTAAAGAAAATTTTAACAAATTATTCAATTTTATTTTCAATAATTATTAACTAAGCAAAAAAATTAAGTTTAACTTAAATTTTTAAACAATAAAAAAATTTAAAAATAATAAAATAAAAATAATACTTGTTTAATAAATTTTAAGTAAAAATTAATTAATTAATTCATATTTAATATTAATATTAAATTAAAACAATATAATTTGTATAATTTAAAATAATTATTATAAATTCAATTAGAAATATTTTTTCTAACATTTTTAATATAATAATTAAATAGTTTTAAGAAAATAATAAAATAATGAAATAAATTTAATATCAAAATTTTTTAAAATATAATATTATATTTAAATAATTTTTTTTTAAATTTATATTTTTTAAATTTAATTTTTTGTTAAATATTATTTATTATTAAAATCAATTTTAAATTATTCTAAAATAATTATTAAAATTAAATTTTATTTTTTATAACATTTAAATTATTTTTTTTAAATTTTGTTGTAAAAAAATTTTTATTTAACAAAAAAAAAAAATATTTTAATTAAAATAAATATAAAATTAAAATCTTTTTGTCAAATTTACCTCGTTTTAATATCACAGGGCACATGAAAAAATTTTTCTTGCAATTCAAATTAAATTTATAATAAATATTTTCCATAAACATTTATATTTATTATTATTACAAAAATATTATAATACGCCGCGCGACGTTAAGTAAGTAGTAAGTAAATGAATTGTTTGGCGGTAGAAAAGGAAAAACACCGTAAAAGGCGCCAACATTGTTGTTGTTGTTGTTGCTATTACGTTTTTACATGACGCTGCCAATTTACCCAAGTTTTTGTGTTGTAGGCAATTTGTCACATCAAAATTACCATGACACACATTGGTACTGCTTTTCGTGTTTTTTGCAAAGCCCCCGAAAAAAAATATGAATAACGAAAGAATTATTACGTGATTTGAGGATTCCTTCCGTTTCGTGTTTCGCATGCTAATCGAGGCAAAAGCTAATAAACTCCCAACTTGCGTTATTATTACGAAATACTAAAATAATGTTTCCCACATCATTTAAAAAAAAAATCGAGCGATAGAAGCACACTTCACAATAAATAACGTCATATCAATTTGATAATATTTACACAATTTAATTCAATTTGTTTCAATCTCTCTCGTTGCTTGTGTCTGTCTACACGATTTTTTCTACGTTCCGTGATAAAGCCAATGATAAACATACAAATTTAGTTTTAACGACCACTTTGCGCGATAAACTCCGCAAGATAAGCACGTTACCGCAATATCTCGTGCAGCCAAACGGGTTCCCTACAAGTTCAATCAATAATCAGATATAAAGACATTGCTCGAACATATATGGCTGCGATAGAGAAAAAAAATAACGCGCTTTAAATGGCTTGCTTGGTGTGGCGATTTATGAATAAATTTAATCTTTTCCTATCGGAGTGAAAAAAAATTATAAAAAAATCAGATTAAATGTAAATTGATTCGTTTTTATTAATGGAAAAACGGAGATCATGTCAAGTCGATAAGATATTTGTATTGATTTATTGGTAATTTAATAGATTTCAACATTGTGCACATCATTTATTATTTAAAAAAGGCACTTTTCTCTTTTTTTTTTTTTAATTTTTTTTTTTTTATTTTGATCGGTCGAAGCAACGAATGAACGCGTCTTTCATTAATTTAATTGACTTGGCTTCCTCTTGCCTCGTCGTCCCCGTGTATTTGTTGTTTGTCAGGTAATAAAGCGAGTATAACCCGATCCGATATCATCAACATTTCATTATTACAGCAGAACAGTTGCATTTACATAATTTATTAAATGACAAATGAAATGCTCGGCTCTGCTCTACAATTATATCGGTTCTTGTTGTTGTTGTTGTTGATTTGCGTTGCCTGCTTATTTACTTCGGTTACTACTTGGAAAATAAATGTTTCATCAATTACAATTTAATCGGCTTCATCATTACTGGATACGTGTGACATGTGTTCGTGAAGGGACCTTTTTTAATGTGCTTTGATGGGTTTGGGAGAAAAATTTTATTGTCTGTCCTTTTAATGAAAAAATATTAAAATTATTATTTTTGATAAAAAAATTAATAATTTAACTAAAAAAATAAATTAAAAATATACCTACAAATTAATAAAAAAAAAAATAAATAAATAAAAAATTTTAATATTTAAAATTTTAAAATTTTAATATAAAAAAAAAATTAATTAAATTTAATTATTTATTAAATTTATATTAATTTTAAATTTATTATTTTATTTATTATTTTTTTTAATTAATTTATTTATAAAAAATTATACAGCTGAAATAAAATTAAATAAATTTAAAAAAAAAATTAAATTTTATTTATTAAATTTAATTTGATTTGTGTTTTTTTGTAAAAAAAAATATTAATTTAAAAATAATTTTTACTTACCAAATTTTTATCGATTAATATTTTAAAATTTTTATTATTTTTAAAAATAAAATATAAATCGGTTAGTTAACTATATTTCAATTAAATTAAAAAAAATAAATTTATATTAAAAATTCAATTTAATAATTTTTTTAAAAGGAAAATATTTAAAATAAATCAATAAAAATATCAATTTTTTATAAAAATTCAACTTTAAAATGCAAATATTATATTATTTGAAAAATTTCATATTTTATTTTAATATATTATTAAATTAAAAATAATTTAATAATGTCTATATTTAATTATTTTTAAAATTGTATTAAATTAAAAATTATTGTTATATTTTATTAAATAAGAAAATAAAATGTTTATTCATATTATTCATTATATTTATTTAATTTTTATTTTTTTAAATTCAAACTTTTACATTCATAAAAAAATATAAAAATCTTTGAATTAATTTAAAAAAGAAATTTATTAATTTGAACAAAAAATAAATTTAAAAATAATAATAAATTTATATCAAATTTTGAAATGCGTGAATTTAATTAAAATAATTATTTATTATTTATTTTATTTATTTATTTTTAAAATTATATTAAATTAAAAATTATCGTTAAAATATTTTTTTTATGAAAATACGAAAAAAAAATTGTTTCTAAAAATATTGTTTATTATATTTATTTAATTTTAATTTTTTTTATTCAAACTTTTATATATATTTATTTATTTTAAAAAATAAACTTTAAAAAAAAATTAAAACGAAATGCGTTTAAGTAATTTTCTTTACAAAACAAAAATTTTCATATTTTTTTGTTTATCACATTTCTGTCATCAGCACCTAATTAAGGCGAATCCTTTTGCTCCATTGGGATCACAAACACACTCAAATTTATTAATAAATAATTTTTTGACAGACAAATTTTTATTTATCATTTTTTTTCACATGTGCGTGTTTGTTTATAATTTTTTTGTTCGAACATGAATGAAGACAACACACCCCCCATTGTGTAAATGTGTCTTTAATAATCTATAATATTAATCAATTACATCGTTAAAAAAGCGAGGTACGAGAAATGTAACGCAGAATAAATCACGAGAGCGAGAAAGAGAGAAAGACAAGCAAATCGATAATAATAAATAATAAACAATACAACACACCTTTAAACTTTTTTTTTTATTTATAATATTCTTCATTAAACAAAAAAAAAATAACTCAGAAAAAAAGATCAATGCAATTTTATTAATTTATTATTTGCTGATCATTTGTTTTGCCAACACAGAGTCTCTCTCTCGCGCGTCGTTGTTGTTGTTTAAAATTCAGTCTACATCGTTATTTTTAATGGGAAATCAATTGTACAATCGATTTTTATTGTCGTGTTATTTGCTTTTCTACCGTCTTTCATATCCATATTTGTGCAGGCAGCAATGCACGACGTCGTCGAGTGCATCCATAAATAACAACAAGCCAAAAACAACATTGGAATGAACAAGAAATGCGTGTAATCGAATAATTTTTATTTAATTTATAAACACAGACACTAACGGCATTGTATATAAAATAAAATGTTTTATTAATTTTCTCTCGTCTTTATTTGTAAATATAAATTGCTGCGATATAGCGACACTGCACGGTGCAACTACAAAAAAAGGCAGTGTCTCTTTTTTTTTAAATGGACTTTTATTTTAACCTTAATTGAACAAAATTAATTTTATCTCTGTATTATTATTTTTTTTTTATTTTGCGTCGCTTATGTACAAAAGGAATGCTCGAGTGTGCATGTCAGACTCTTTAGAGAATAATAAACTTGATGGTTAATTGGAGTATAGGCGCTGCATTTTAACACTGTCGTCCATTTATCAGGATTTTTTGCTTTATTAAAATTTTTTTTATTTTTTTTTCTCGTTTCAGGTGAGGAATTTGTCCGAGAGATCCACGTGAGAGATAGGAAAAAAATCGAAAAAGGTGACTTGACACGATAATCCACCCCTAAATGGTTGTTTGATGATCAAATACGGGATGACAACGTACTTTAATCCATCTATCGGCGTCATCATCAAAATTAACCCCGACTCATAATTTATTTCGTTCAAACTCGGATATTAATTGTCCTTTTATTTTTTTTCCTTTTTTTTTTGTTTGGTTGTTTGTGTGTGAACGATACTTCAAATTTACAGTTGAATTACAATAAATTACACACGGAGGAAAGCGACAGACGTAAAATATTTATACGCTTTTATTATGATTATCTTTACAATTTACACACAAACACACACACACACCGAGTTATTCCCAACTCGATTAAATAAATTCACTTTTCAAACATCTGCCCTATTAAATTTATTTTTATACATTTTTTTTTTCGGCATGGCAAACAATTCACCCGTATACTTATTGAAACGCCATTCCCAATGGAATTATCCACTTCTGGTGCCGTCGTCGTCGTACCAACATCAACCACGTTGCTGCCACGAAAACGCGCGCCGCACTTTTTTTTTTTGCTGTTCATCAGTGTGTTATTATTTATGTTGAATTGAGTGCTACTGCGAGGCTACACATTTTTGAGAGTTGTTATATTATTATTATACCTTTTCATGTTTTATTTATTTATTTTTTTTTGTGGTATTTGTGAAATGTGCTATATTGTTTTGCTGTAATTTTCAATATTTTGATATTATAAAATTTGTTTCATTAAAAAAATAAATTTTCAATTTTTATTATATTTTTACGAATTTTTTAAATAAATTTAATTTTATATTTCATGAAATTTATTATAAAAAATATTTTTTGAAATTAAAAAAAATATATTTAAATTTTTAATTTTATTTTTATAATTATTTTTTAATTTTTTGAAGAAAATCTTTATATAAAATATTATTTTTAATCAAAAATATTAAAATTTTTCATTTTTTTAATATTTATTATTTAAGAGATAAGAGATTTATTTATAAAATTTTTTTTTTTTACTAATTGCTTAACAAATTTTTTAAAAAATTCTTGTAAATGTTTTTAAATGATGTTTATATTTTTAAAATCTATTTTAAAGTATTTTCGAAATATGTTTTTCTTTTTAATATTTTTGAATTTTTATTTTTATTTTATTAACTATTTTTATTATTTTTTATATTTCCTTTAAATGTTTTAAACATTTTTTGTAAATTTTTACTTATTTTTTTGAAAATTTTTATTTCAATATTTTTTTTTTTATTTTTATAATTAAAATTTTATTATTATTAAATTTTAATTTAATTTTTATTACGTAATTATTTTTTTAAATTTTACTTTAATTAATTTTTTATTAAATTGGATTTTTAAAAAACTTTCAACTTTTGTGAAAAATATTTTTATACAAAAATGAATAAAATAAAATAAAGTAAATTTAATTAAAATTTATTCAAAAATTAATATAAATTATTTTTTGAATAAAAAGTTTTTTTAAATAATTTTTTCTTACTTTTTGAGATTATTTTTATTTTATTTTAAATTTTTTCTTTTAATTTTTTTATATTTTAAAAATATTTATAACAACAATTTATAAAAAAAAAAATACTTGAATAGAAATTTTTTGCTAATTCAAGAAATTTTTTATTTTATTTTTCTGATTGTCTATATGCATGTTCAATTCACCATAATACATCACAAGCACGTTTTTGCTGCGTTTTTGTTGCCTGAATTAACGGGAAACAACACAAACACACACACACACGAACACATTTCAACAACAAAAAAGGGACAATAAAAACATTTATTACAAACAGGCATCAATTCAATTACCTTACTGATTGAATTGAAAATTAGGTAGATGGCCCTTGATTTTCTCCTTGTTTATTTTGTGCGAGAGATATGTCGACTCGCATACAATTTTTCACGTCAAAACCCGTACCCCCATATTATGTTATGAATAATGAAATTGAAAATATCTACAATTGAACATGTTATTTTAAAATAATTGGTCAAATGTATGAAGAATGCCATAAAAAATAAAAGAGAGTCGATTTAAAGTGGGGTGACAAATGCTATTATTATTTTGATTTCGTGTACTTTTTTGTCGTCATCCTCGTAATATGACAAGGGTTGGTAACAAAATGCACAATTAAGCACCATGCGATGGCAGAAAGAAAGGTAATGAGGGTGTATGACTTTTTTTTCTGTGTGTGAATTATTGATTCGAGACGCGAGTATTTCCCATTAAAACCATTAAAGAGTGGTCATTTGTAACAACAACGCTCATGAGGCATAACGAGCTACCGAAACGCGCATTAAAGATTGATGTGTCTAATGAACGGTTTGATTGAATGGAATCTTTTTTTCGTATCGGATGACATGAAATTTCATGCGGTAATACGATGAGAGAAAAAGTCACAAAATGACCCTCGTTTCGTATTTTAATAACTTTTATTTTATTACCCTTACAAATGGTCCATGAATCAGTGCCGGGATTATTTTTTTTCTAAATGATAAAAAAGAAAAAATAAAAAAATATAAAAATTAAAAAAAATAAAATTAAATATTAATTATTATAAATATATTTTTAATTAAATTTTATTGAAAAATAAAATACCATTAAATAAAATTAAAAAAAATAAATTTTATTTAATATTATTTAAATATTTTTTATCATTTATTTTAAAGTAAAAAAATAATTAATTTAAAAAATAATATTTAAAAAATATAAAATTATATTAAAAATATCTAATAATTTTAAATTTTTAATTATTAGGTATTTTTAATTTATTTTTATTAAAAATTATTTTAATTTTTTATATAAAATTTATAAAAAAAAAAAAAAAAAAATAAATTAAATTAAATTTAAAAATATTTTAAATTTTTAGCTTTTATTCATAATAATAAATTTAACTTGAAAAAATTTTTACTTGACTTTAATTAATTTGATTTTTTTTTCTCTCGCTACAATTTTTTTTTTCGATTTATGATTTTTCATAATTCTGCGACCCATGATTTCATTTTAACACACAGAGAGAAAAATCAATTTGTTAGGGCGACTAATAGTGTGTAATAAAATAACATACGTCTGTAACAGCTGACACAACACTCAGTCCCTTTTGGCTTTTAAAACTGTTATTACATTAAGAGTAATAACAAAGGCAGCAAAAAATATCCATAAAAAATTCAAGGAGGAAATAAGTTGCACCCATATGTGTTACTTTATTATTATTATTATTATTTGTGCTTCATTCTCCTTTGAATAATAATAAAAATACAGTTAGGGGTGAATTTTAATCTCTTTGTATTTATTTTCGATATTTTTTTTGTGTTCGTGTTTTGTATTTCGTGACATGACATTGAATTCATGGGTGTTTTTCTGTATGATGTTGATGATTGACTTAATTAATAATAATTATATAGTACTTTGTTATCATGTCGAGAAGAGAGACGGTCTTTGAATTGAATTTTGAAAATGTAATTATTTTTTGGACGTAATCCTTTAACCGGATAAACTGCCATAGTAACAACATATGTCCCAAAAGACAAAAATTAATATTTGCAAGTTACTCCCCTTTTTCGCTTTTATTTTTGGTACCATGCGAGTAACACAAAAATGTGTGTGTAATAAAATATTAATAATAACAGTTTGTAAAGCTTTTATCATGGTTTGGTTTGAACTTGGTCAAATATTGTTTCCCCTATTGCTTGTCGTGCAGCAGAGTTCGTTTATAAAATAATCCTAAAAGTACACAAGAAGATGAGCAAATAAAGTTTTGTTGATTGTTCTTGGCGTTTTGAGTTGTTTTGTGGAAATTTATAGTATCGCAAAAAAATCTATTTTGTTATAATTTAATTTTATTAAAAATTTTAATAAGTTAAGAAAGATATATAATTTTAATAAATTAAAAATAAACTATAATAAATGTTTTTTTATAAAGTTAATTTATGAATTGACATTTTTTATTAAAAAAAAAAATAAATAAATAATAATAACAATAATTTGAATTAAAATTAAATTAATTATATTTAAATTAAAAAAAATAAACAAAATATTTTTAAAAAAATTATTATCATCATAAAACAAATATTAAACTTAAAAAAGGATTATATTCAAATTTTAAAAATATTTATTTTTTTTTCACAATAACACAAAAATTTTTTTTTTCTAATACTTATACCTAATAAAAATTTATAATATTATTAATAAATTTTTTGTTTTAAAAATTAATAATTTTCATAAAAAAAATTAAAAATTATCAAAAATTTAATTAAATATTAATTTTAAATTAAACAATATTTTTTTTATTTTTTATAAAATATATTTTTGTTAATTAAATAACTTAAAAATCAATATCAAATTTAAAAATTTTAAGTTAAATATTTTTAATAAAATTTAATATAATAAAAATACATATTTTTTCATATTTTTTATATCAAAATTATAAATTTTTATTTTGTTAGAAAAAAAAGATTTTTGTAATTTTATAAAAAAATGTTAAAATTAACAAAAATATATTTTAAAAAAAATTCATATTTAATTCAATTTTCGATAATTTTTGATTTTTTTATGAGAATTATTAATTTTTAAAAACAAATAATTTATTAATAATATTATAAATTATATGAAAAGATTATTTTTGTATAATTGTGAAAAAAAAATTATAATTTTTATTTTATATATAAAAAAAAATAATATATTATAAATTTTTATTATATAAGAAAAAAATTTTTTTGTATTATTGTGAAAAAATAAAAATTTATAATTTTAAATAAAATCCTCTTTTTTTAGTTAAATACTTTTTTATCATGATAAAAAATATTTTTTAAAAATTATTTTACATTTTTATTTTTTTTTAATTTTAAAAATTATTTAAAAAAATAAATTTTCCCTTTACAATAAATATATCGCCAAAAATTTTAAATCGCAAAATGTAAATTTTTCACAAAAAAAAAATATTACAACAAAGTAGAATAAAAGAAACGCACACACATCAGTGAATAATATAATTATGTAAACAAAAATATTTGTATTGTTAGACAACTGTCTGCCTAATCTCAATCATAATAAATAATCGCAAAAATAATATATGCATCATGTCATGTTGTCGATGATATGTAAAAACAACCGTTATTATTTCAGCTAAAAATTATTTATTTTAATAATAAATATTTAACATTGAAGAACGAAAAAAAATTCTTGTAAAGCGGATCTAAATTCTAAAATGTTCTAAAATAATTTCCCGTTATTTACCCGTGTGTCGAACATATAATAAAGTCAATATTACCTTAAGCCTCTTTCAAATAACTTCCTGCACGCCACTAATTTTAATATATCGTTCGTGTTTGAACAAAAGTCTCTCTGCGCGCCGTGGAAAACTCAATAAAATTCCGATCGAGTTCGACATAAAAGAGCAAAAACATGAACGTAACCACCATTTCCGCCCCATTCTTTTCACTCACCTCTCATCCTTTTGTGTGTTGTGATACTCTTTTTCGCTAGTTGATAATATTATATTCGACATAATCGTTTTAACATCAAATATCGCCGATGACGACGTACGCGCGCCAACAACAAAATAATAAAATAAAATAGAACGATGATGATTATGATGACGGCTTTTGAACAAAAAAAAAAAGCGAATAGAAGCCGTTTTTCAGCCTTATTTTCCTGTCGGGCGTAACAGCAGCGGCACAACAAAAGAATGGAAAATGCGAACATGAACAAGTAATATAATCATTTTTATGTTTACATTGCGTGTGAGTGAGTGTGGTAATTGAGTAAATCATATTAGACGAGCATTTTTGGGGCTGTCGATGCGCGTTGCTCGCATATCAAAAGTCGGCGATGTCCCTGGAGGGAGGCGAAAAACATGCCAAGTGGTCCGGCGTCGTATTATAATCAATTTTATTTGCACAAAAACGTTTTATTTAACAACATCTCGCACTCACGTCGCAATTTCGCGGCGCACATATTGACAAAAAAGTCAATAAATCGTAGAATGACGCTTCCTCTTTTGTCTCGCTGGTTGTTTTCGCATGTCGCATGTTTGTGTACAAGAATTTATTGGCGTTAGAGGAGTAATTGAGAAATGACACAGCACATGTGATATTTACCTTTTTTCCTCGCTTCTGTTTATTTTCTGCCTGAATTGGCAATATTTTTTGTTTAATGCTCATGATTTAGTGTGATGATGGAACGTGCGGCATAAAAAGTTGAGATGATTGAGACAAAAGTCTCCCTCCCTCACTTTAACCGGGGGAATTAATGAAATGACGTGACAAACAGACTCTGACAAATGACCGAAATTACCATGTAAACAAGAAGAAAATTAAAACTTCTTGCTTTTTTGTTTGCAGAAATTTATTTTTGCAAGAGTTGGTGACACAATGTTTGTGGTTTTATGGTAGATTCAGTAAATTTTTCATGATAAGAAGAGAAGTTGTTGAAAAATATTACAAGAAAATATTTTTTTTTGTTTAAAAAGTTTTATTTTAAAGAAGAAAAAAATTAAATTTCTTTAAAATTGAAAATTAAATAAAAATATTTTTTAAACTTAAATTTTAAACTTAAACTTAAATAAAATAAGAATAAAATAAATTCTATAAAAAAAATTCTTGTAAAAAAAAAATTATTAAAAATTAATAAAAAAATTTACTTTTATAAAAAAAATTCCCCAAATATTTTTTTTTATTTTAGTATTTTAATATTTTTATTTCCCGGGCGAAAAGGATAAATCGCACAACTAACATTTTTAACAAACTGAGAAAAATCGATTTAAAGTTTTTTACGGTTTTTGAGCTGTAAAAAATTTTTTAAAAATTATTTATTCATTTTCAAGCACATAAAAGTAAATAATTGGCCTATAAAAACAATTTTTGTGCAGAAAATTTTTTTATCTAATCTAAGGGGTAGTTTTGGGAATTTTTTTACTTAAATCGCACAATTGTACAAAATTCATATAAAAATGAGATTTTTTAAGTTTTTCAAAAATTAATCAAATTTTTTGGTTCAAGTTGACTTTTTATTAATAACAGAATAAACAAACATGAACAAAAAATGAATGGAAAAATTTTTATATTAAAAAAATTTTCATGCATTTTGCGATTTATCCTTTTTATATTAATTTCTATTGAAATAAAACTGGTATTTTTAAAAAATTTTTGAAAATCTCTCAATATATCTTAAAATACTCGTCTTAAGGCATATTTTCTCATTCTTAACTCAATTTTGTCAAAAATGTCAGTTGTGCGATTTATCCTTTTCGCCCGGGATTTAAAAAAAACATAAATTTTAAAATAAAAAATAATTATTAAAAATAAATTAATTATAAATAATAGTTTTTCTAAAATTTAAAAATTATTTCTTATTTTTTCTAAATAATTTTTATTTATTTTTTTTCAACTATAAAATATTTAAAAAATAATAATTTATAACAATTCCAATATTTTTATCAATTGAAACAATTAACAATTTTATATTTTTATTTTCAAAAATATATAAATTTAAAATAATGAATATATTTAAATTAAATAAAAAATCTTATACCTATTAATTTATTTTTTTAATTATTGAAATTATTTTTGAATGAAATTTAAGTACTTTAAAAAATATCATTTTTTATAAATTTCATATATTTTTTTAAATCAATTTAAATAATTAAAAATTAAATTATATTAATAGAATTTAATTAATTTTTAATAATTTTTTTAATTTTTATGAAATAGAAAATATATGTATGTATATATGTATATGTATATGAATTTAATAAATATTCAAAACAAAAAAAAAATAAAGTAAAAAAGATTTATAAATTTAAATAAAAATATTATGTTTATTTTTTTACATTTAAAAAAAATAATAATATTTAATTGTATTAATTATTTAAAAAAAATAAATAATTAATTTTTGTAAATTTTTATATTCATAATTTTTAATCATTAAAAAATACATTTTAATGAAAAAAAAATTTTTTTCAGTCTTTAAAAATGTATAATATTTAAAAATTAGCGATCCATAAAAAAATCATTAAAATTTTAATAACAGCTATCATTTCATATTATGTAAAAAAAAAACAAATAATAAAAAAATGTAATTATTTTTTAACACAAAATTACATCAATTTTCTCCGAGATTACACAAAATATACAAAACCAGCAAAATTCCAAACAATTATTATTTACATAAAAAATAATAAAATACGATAAAATACAATAAAAGCAACAACAACAACAGCAAAATTAATATTCAACTCTCACCTCATCCATTATTATTTTATTTTTATATTCTCATGTGATTAAATGACCGTAAAAATGTTATCATTATAAAAACAATCAAGTTAAAAGCATCTCGCACTGCACCGCATGCATTTATTCGCACCGTGACACCATCATCGTCATCATCGGCATCGGCGGTGCAATAATTTATTTTATTTATTTTTTCTGCTAATTATTTTAATCACAACACGTAAAAAATTAATAAATAAAATTGCATGCCATATCCCTGTTATTATAATTATTATTATAATCTCTGCTTTCATGATGTGTGCGTTGCGTTGCATGTCCGCTTAATTCAACAATTTATGGAAAGTTTTCAATTATTATTTTATCCGGATGTAAATGAAAGGTCAGAGGAGTGGCATCGGTCTCTTAATTATTGATTTATGCTCGGCGTTGCCGTCCCTGCCGTTGTTTTCTCGCATGCGAGAGAGATTTTAAAAATAAATATGTGGCCGCTTACCTGTGCCGTGCCGCACATATTTTCCCTTTTTCCATTTTCGCAAAAATATCGAATGTTTCCGTTGCCGTTATTATATTCTCGTCGTCATTGAATTCAATTTATTGTGTATTTATACAAATCGGTTCGCATGGCGCGCACTTGTTTTAATTTAATTTCGAACAAAAAGTGCCACAGAGACACGTTCACGGCACAAATGAATGTTTTAATAATAAAATGTTACAAATGCACACAGGATGCTTACAGCATATAAACTCAACAACTGGATCATCGCGTTGTTTTTTCGTTGTTTTTGTTGTTGTTGTCGTCGTCCTCGTTACCGCACGCAGCACTCACTTTGCCACAATTTTCAATTCGATTCGACTGTTTGTCTCGTCGTCGATGCGATGCGAAAATCATCGGCAGTGAAAAATAAAATAATTTTCGTGTGTGTGGAATGGCAACGGGACAGAAAATTTATCGAGAAATGATATATCGAGTAAACCACATAATCATCGCCAGCAACAACAACCGCCCAATTGCAAACACCATATCGAGTGTGCGTCAGTTTAACTAACTGGTTTATTTGTTTTATACATATTTATTATAATAGGATATAAAATGATGCTGCTGTCAAACAATATAATGGCGGCGGTTTAATAGTGGTTGTTGCATTCGAAAAAAGATACGAACATTTTCAAGCCTCGAGTATAACTGAATTTTATTTTTACTTATTGCTTAAAAAATTTTCTGAAAAGAAAAAAAAATATAAAAATTATTTTTGATAAATTAAATAATTTAAATAATAATTAAAAATAAAAAACTTTAAAAATCAATTTAAAAATTTTTTTTTCGAAAAATTAACTTTTTTTATTTATTTATTTATTAATATTATTTTTTTTTTTTAATTAATGAACAAAATTGAAATAATTAAAAAAAATTGAAAATGATCAAAAAATATTAAACAATGTATTTTTCGACACAATTATTCAAATAATTTTTAAAAAAATATTTATTTTAATTTTTTTTTAAATTAAACAATTAAAAATTGAATTTCTATCATTTAATTAAAAAATAATAATTTTTTAACAGAATATAATAAAATTTGCTAAAAATAAAAATTAATTAAAAAATTATAATTTTTATTTTTACATACTTTATTTTTTTTAATAAAATATTTTATTGTATTTTTTATAATTTTTTAAAAATTTATTTGAATTATTTTTTTTATAAAAAATATATTTTAATATTAAAATTAGAATAAAAATAAACTTTAACTTAACTTATATTGAAAATATAATTTTGAATAGCATCATAATATTTTTTTTTAAATATTTTTTTAAGAATTATAGAAAATATAAATTTTTAAAGTTAAATTTTGTCAAAAAATTCTAAATGATTAAAATAAAATTATTTTGTATTAAAAAAATATTTATAATTAAAATATTTTAAAAATGAATTTATTTTTTAATAAATAAAAAATCATTATTTAAAAAATAAAAATAATAAAAAAATAATTTAAATACATTTAAAAAAATTTTTGTGAATTTTTTCATTTATTTATATTAAAATTAAATATTTATAAGTAAAATTTTATGACAATTGTTACCCCAAAAATTTTCGCAGTATATCAGAAACATGATTAAATTCATTAGACAAGAGAATTAAATTCCCATTTTTCACAAACTCAACAATCAACAAGATTTTCCCTCTGATTATCGGCTCTCTTTACATGAAAAGAGGTCGTGTGTTGCAACTTAACAACAATCCGAGGGAAAAACATCGATTAATTCCATGTGAATGGCAACAGCTCACAAAATGTCAGTTTCCTGCTTTATTTTCATTTTTCTCTCCTTCCATAACGACGTCGTTTCAACGACAATGGTGCACAATTTAATTACCATATTAAACTTTTATTATATGCACTCACTCTTTATTTATTCATTGAATTGAATTTAACCACGGTTGCCGCGTGTAAATGCTCGTCATTGTTGATATTTTTTCCATCGGATTACGACCAAAGACGCATTAGTCAAAAAATGTAATTTGATTTGATTTTGTCAACCAAAAAAAAAAAAAAATAAGGTTGGGGTGATAAACACACGCGACATCACTTGAAAATGACTCTTTTTTCGGGAATATTGAGACATTTGGGAAATTTATTTGTTCAGTTAATGGAGAGTATCTTCATCCCCCTCCATTGAAAAAAAAGTTCCCCGTAAGTGAATGAATCCTTTTCCGTTTTAAAGGCATGCGGTCGAGGTATTTTAAGCCATTAAATAAATTATTATTACCCTTCTTTGTGTTGCTCGAGACCCATTTGCTGCGAGCCCATTTAAAATTGTTTTCCATTTTTCGATAATAATCTTGTTAAATGTGTGCCAGTGCTTTATTTTATCTTTTTGCCACCTTTTTATGGGCATTTCACACACAAAAAGTCAAGTCTACCCCCATTTGTATAAATTTTGTGGTGTGACAAAGGAATGGAATGGCTACTAATAACCATAAATATTTCGAAGGAAATATTTTGTTATAATATTATTATATTATTTTCTGTGTGCGGCAAAGTGCTGTGTTGCTGCCTCTTTGTGGTTTTCCTGTAATACACCTTCGTTTTTGTCGACGAGCAGCTTTTAAATGCCAGAAAGGTGTTTTCAAGCCATTATCGGATAATAAACTGAAAGAGTTTGGTCAACAGTCTCGCCTTAGTTACTTGCATGGAAAATTATGAGGAATTTATGTTTCGAAATAAAAAAAAATAATAATTTTATTTCCGTACTTCTTTATCTTCTTTTATCATAAAATTTTAAAAATTTTAAATAGGTAAAATATGTTTAATAAATTTAAATTTAAATTAAATTTTAATTTTATTTAAAAAAAAATTATTTTTCAAAAAAAAAACTTTAAAAAAAATCATTAAAAATTTATTAAAATTTGAAAAACCCAAATATTTTTTTTATTTAATAATTTTTTAATTTTATAAAATTCAAATTTTAAAATTAATCAAAAATAATAAAACTAAATTAAATAAAATATATTTTAAAACTGATTTTTAATATTTATAATTAAATTAAAAAAAAAATATTTTTAATGAAAATTATCAACTAAATTCATTTAAAATTCAATAAAAATTAAAAAAAAAATTAATATAATATATTTAAAAAGAAATAATTAATTAAATTTGAAATATTTTTTTGCTAAAAAATTAATAACTTGATTAGTTAATAATAATTATTTTTCTTTAATTTTAATAAAAATTTTGTTTAAAAATTTATTATAACAATAAAAAAATTGGAAAATATAATAAAATTTTTATAAATTTAAATAAATATATATATATATTAAAAGAATTAATGATTACACAAATTAATTTAATTAAATCAAATTTTTGAATAATTTTAAATATTTTAAAATTTAATTTTTTTTTAAATGAAAAATTAAAATATTACTCGAAAAATCTTTTTTTTTTTTATTAAAAAATTTTTTTGAAAATTTAATTTATTAATTTAATTTTTAATTTATTATTTTTTATTTATTTATTAATTTTTTAAATTTAATTTATTTATAAAATTTTTTAGAATAAATTTATTAAATTAAATAAAATTATTTTATTTAAAATTAATTAAAAAAAATTAAAAAATATATTATTTTTAAATAATTATTAAATTTAATTAATTTTTCAAAATGTAATTTCAAATGCGAAACTCAAATTTTCCACAAATTCAAAACTAAAAGAGATCATGTGCAAAAATTGAAGTGTAATTAAAATTTCGGTCCATCGTTCGTTGTAACATTATCACGAAACAGACAAAAGATAGCAGAAAATTTTCAATGTTCTAAAAGGGATTAATTTTTGAATAGAATATTTCAGCATACAACCTCGTTACGAAAGCATATCGTCGTGCAAATAACCTGTTGTTAAGTTGCTTTGTTGGACTGTTAGTTAGCATCATTTCCAAAAAAAAAACGAGACAAAAGGTCAAACCACTTCCATAGAAACGAAATGCTGTTCCGTGTTGTTGTTGTTGTTTGATTCAATAATAACCTCGTTACTCCTCATATTTTGCACACTTTTCGCACAAATGTATCTCGTTAATGGGATTAGAGAGGTTTGATGATATGACATTTTTGGTCCCTCTCTCAGCGAAATTAGATTAAAATTTATAAATTTCTACGTGATGCAAGCGAGAAGCACAAAACAGGGGATTAACAAGGATGAAAACAAAGGAATCCCCCTTAGTTACACCCAATTAACAAACTCCGACGACGACGACGACAATTTAGGGATGAAATAGCAAATAATTACGTGTCTTCGATCGAAAATTGTGGGTTTTTTCTCCGTATTGATTGAAAATTGACTCTCGACGTTATTAAGGGGTTCTGAATTATTATGATGATGATACGAATATATCTATTTCTGGTTGCATGAACAGCAAATGTACAAATTACTTCAATAACCACTAATGCTTTTATATGGATTTCCTCTTCATTCTTCGTTTCTTTTCAATTTCTCTAATACCAACTCGACACAATAAAAAAGGGAGGAAAATGCCGGGTCGGTTGGAAAAATAAACGAACACAGAATTTAGCAACAAATAAATTTCCACATGACTGCACTGATTGCTGCCTATTATATTAACATTTTTTGTAGCTCACTTCACTCTCGTTTTCTCTCTCTCCTCTGCTTCGATCCATCTAACCATCCATCCATCCATCCGGGGGAGAAAAAAAAAGTTTTTTTTTTAAGTGAGTGTGTACGTGCAAACAGTGACTAAATTCAATACACTTCCACGTGAATGCGTCTTGGGAAGTTGTGGAAAAAGGGGCGAACGAGCTAAGGGTAAATATTGAATGAAATGTTTTTGTCATTTTTGCTGTTAAAGTTGGCCGTATTTGAAATGCGGTTGCAAAAAGTGATGCAGAGGATGGCAGAAAAAATCGTAATAATGTTCCAAAGGTGACTCGGAAATGTTTGAAAATAATAAAAAGCGACCGAAAAATACACACAAGGGGGAGTAATATTATTATTTTTGTTATTACTTGCATTCTTTGCACACTCGGTTTGTGAGTAGAATAACAAACACAAAAAGAAAGCATAGGGAAACTTTTTTTTTCATCACATTTATTTATTCGTACAAATTCTTATTTAACGAATCGGTTTAATTTTTATTTATTTTAATTTTTTTCATTTAATTTTTTTTTTATTTAAATTTTTATTTTTTTTTTTAATTTTTTTTTATATTTTATTTTTTGTATTTTAATTTTTTTTATTTTTTTATTTTATTTTTTTTATTTTTTTTTTATTTTAATTTTTATTTTTTTTTAATTTTATTTTTTTATTTTAATTTTTAATTATATTTTTTATTTTTTTTTTTAATTTTTTTTATTTTTATTTTAATTTATAAATTTTTTTATTTTAACTTTTAATTATTTTAATTTTTATTTATTTTAAATTTTATTTTTTTTCATTTAATTTTTTTTTATTTAAATTTTTTTTTATTTAATTTTTTTTTTATTTTTATTTAAATTTTAATTTTTTTTTATTTTAACTTATAATTATTTTTTTTAATTTTTTTTTTATTTTATTTTTTTTTTAATTTTTACTATAAGACTTTCTTCATTTAAAGCGCAGTTTCATTAAATAGGAAGTTATACGTACCTTAATACGGAAAAGCAGCAAGATTATGCCAAGGGGATTATTTTACGGTGTTACAGTTTTATTTGCATCATTTTACGCCGACAATTTTACTGCAATCTGTAAGTTGAAGACTTGCGTCGAATTACAATCCCCTAATGCTTTAAAAGGAAGTAGATTTGATTAAATTGCTTTTTCGGGGTTCATCATCGCTCGTATTATGAAATTATTACAAATTCAAGTAGCGTTTCAAATTCTTTAATTTTCTCATCATTTAATTTTTTTTCAAGAGGAGACACACTCCATTTAAATAAAAAATAAAAAAATACATCGTCAATTTTAATAAATAATTTGACATGAAAAAAATTTGACATACAATGTTGCTCAATTTTCAGTATTTTTAATTCCATTAAAATTGACTTCATTCAATTCCCATCAAAAAATATTTTTTAATAAAAAAAAATCTACAAATTTCTGATAAAGTATTAAATATTCATCAATTTTTTTTTTGTTGCCAAAACGAGCAAAAAAAATTTTTTTTTTCATATATAAAAAAAAATCACACACACACACACTCGAGTTATGATGAGAAAAAATTTAATTGAATATTAATATTTATTTTTTAATACCAATTTATAAATAAATTCGGAATGAATGCATTCTGGCACCCTACCGATGAAATTTAAATTTACACACACACAAAAAATATTTTTATTTTTTTACGAGTCTTTGCCGCCGCAGAATTGTTTTATTTTTTTTTATAGTAAACAACCCTTCATTCAACTTTTTTTTTAATTAAAAATATTATTTATTTTTAAACATTGGTGTTGATTATTTTTGTTGTTCTTTTTTGTTACTTGTTTTTTTATTACCTCGTAAAAAAACAGAAAAAAGTGGCGCAAAAAACAAATGAATGGAAGTTATTATGTTATTATATTTGAATCCACACAATTATTTTGATTCCGAACAAAAGGATGTTTTTTGAGGTTAAACATTTGTTTTTTCGCTCGTAAAATAATAAAAAAAAGTTATAATAAAATAACTTTTTTTTTATCGGTAACGGGATTCATAAAAATTTAATTTATATATTACTGATTTTTTTTCACATGAAAAAAAAAATAAAAAAAAATTATAAAAAAAATATTGATAAAAAAATAGCTCACACATTGTTCGTTCATTCGATAAAAAAAAAAATAAATAAATAAAAAAAATCTTATTATTATTATTATTACTATCCGATAGATATGATTGAGTCCCCATATATTGCGGATGTTATTCAATTTGCGTATTGCATATTTTATTACCTGGTTCAATTTTTTTTTCATACAAGCAAAAATTCTATTCAATTCAAATATAATAAATAAATAAATAAAAGAAGAAAAAATATTGAACACAAATTTTCGTCGTTCGTGTGTGTGTGAGTTTTTTGGTGTGACACAAACATATTTTTTTTTTATCAATACATGAAAAAATATGATACGACGTTATGCTAAACGAGACGCGACACAATTCGACGTGTATCTGCATATATTATTTATGTCTCCCTTTTGGCTTGGGGCAAAAAAAAAAATTTTTTTTTTCGAGCCTTAAATATTTGCATAATATAAATTTTTTTAAGTAATAACATGACATGTGAGTTAAAAAGGAGGTAGAAAAGGTAGACGTCGCGTTGTTGTCGATGATAAAAGGAATTTACGTTTGATGGAGGAACGACGACAAGGAACAAGGGTTGAGGTTGTTTGCTAATGCCTTGAGATATTTTTGTCGTCATTCTTTGTCTGCTTGTCAATTTGTTGTCAATAAATTTGATTTTTTTATTTTTCCTTATAAATATTTGAATTTTTGATGTTAACCAAAATTTTTATAAAAAAAGCAAGGCGTCTCCATTTAAAAAAATCCAATCAACACCTTTTTCACGGTAGTTTGTTGCCATGATGCTGCCGCAGTACGACTAACTTCATTATATGATTGTTTTATTTGCATTTAGGTTTCTGTTAAAATATTTTGATTGGCGGTTTTTTATTGGCGTACGTCACACGAGAGAGAGAGAGCTCCCATTCTCCCGTTGTCGCATTCCGAAAAACGGCAATAGAGAAAGTTTTCAAATGGTTTTATTGTTGTATTAATTAATATACATGTGCCTTGACGATGATCATCATGATGACGATAAAGTTTTAAAAGGGGGCAATAACAATATCTACGCTGCATGTGTGAACGACGACGACGACAACGATGGCAAAGTGGCAGCAAATATACTTTGCCAAGCTAGCAACAAATGTACAACATTTAACAATTGAATTGAAAAAGGGGTTTTTGTGTGTGATATAATAGTTTGCAAAAGTTTTTGATTTAAGTTTAAACTTTTGTGTGTGAGTAAGACTTCGACATCGAATCGACGACGACGACGACAGAAATAGACAATGAACGAACGAACGATATAATAATAATAAAATAAAATAACACAACATCTGCAACAATTGACTATCAACATGAAAAGTTTTTTACCACACTACCACATTTATTTACTATGCTTTTATTATTATTATCATTATTTTTGTGTTGTGCATCATCCGTGCTAATACGAGGCAAGGAGGCAAGAAAAAGGGTTTTGATATGGAGATTATTTTATTAAAAGGAAGATTGAGTAAATTTTGTGGGTTGTTTGTTGTTTGAGGTCATCTTTTGTTACAACAAAATAAGAAAGTTAATCAAAAATTGGTTGTGAAAACTTATAATTTTGTCTGAAAAATTTTCAATTGACTTTTATGAGTTTTTACATATTTTTTTAAATTTTTATTTATTTTTTTTAAGTTATGAAATTAATTTTTGAAATAAAAAACAAAATTCGAACCAAATTTTATTTTTCGAAAATTTGAAATAATATAACTTTTAAAAATTTCAATATGATTGATACTTTTTAATTTTTGTAAATAGAATTTTTAATAAAAACTAAACAATTTAAGTTCAAATTATTTTCAAAAATTAAAAAAAAAATATTTTTTTCGAAAATTTGAAAAATAAACTTTCGAAAAATTTCGAAATTAAAAAATTTAATTTTCTTTATGTTAAAAATTATTTCTAAATTTTCTTTGATATATATTTTGAAAATTTGAATATTGTAATTTTTTGAAATATTCAAATAATTTGATAAATTCTCATGGAGTCAATCGAGCAATTATTTTAAAAAATATTTTTCGAAAATGATATCAACTTCGAAATTTTTTTCGAAAATTAACAATCTAAATTTTTTAAAATGTTTTTTTTTTAATTTGAAAAAAATAAAAATTGTATCACTTGAAAAATTATTTTTTTTTATTTGAAAAAAAAAAATATCTTTAATTGCTTTTAGATATTTTGAATGTTTTTAATACAAAAAAAAAAAATCAAAAAAATTTCGAAATTTTTTAAGAATTATAAATTCGAGTAATTTTCGAAAATCATTCGAAGTACTGAAATTTTTGAACAAATAAAGAAAAGTTTTTGTCTTTTAAAAAAATAATAAAATATTGTTAATTATTTTAAAAATTAATAAAAAAATTAAATAATTTTCAAATATCATTCAAACTTTTAAAATTTTTAATTTTTCGAACACGAATTTCGAAGAAATAAAAAAGGACAAAAAAATAATAATTCATTTTCTTTTTTTTTTCTCGTTACAGGTTTGTTTGTGTCATGCGATTACTAAGCACTTCATCATGAACCTTTTACATTTATTTTTTGTACAGTGAATAAAATCGAGCAAACGAGTTACCCAACAAGCAACCTGCAATACAAAATTATTGCCGCCATGAGACCTGCTAGAATTGTAAGTACAGTAGTAACCATTATTGTTCTTCTACATCATATTTCATCTTTATTGTATTACTAAAATATGCTCTTGCTAAAAAAGATAGAGTTAGTTTGCACGGGGTGTGATACAAAATATTAAAATTTATTATTATTCTAAGTTGATATGTGTTTTCTATGCACACATTTGTGAACGACACACATTCTGGAAAATTGCATATAAATTTTCATGTTGACAATGAACGAGCTCTCGAACGTATATTTTGCGGTTGTTTGAATAATAATCATGTAAGGCGCACAACAACCTGTGTTCGGAATTAAATGTTTCTCGTATTGCTGATCAATCAGTACCTACCAACGACTTTCCTGCTGAAATACGGGGGAAGTTCAGTGAAGCGTTTTTTGTCGTATACCGAAAAGGCTTTTATTATTAAAATTATTGCCAGAAAATTTTTCAGACAGTCAAACCAATTTAGACAGTTGCATCACTCAAGGGACTTTATCATCACAAAGCGAGAGACTGTCACTGTTGTTCTATCAATGTTCTGCGAAAAACCATAGTGAGCCATAGAAAAAGTGTTTAAAACAGTTGTTAGAAGTGCATTGGGACATTGGGACATTTTTCGGAATACTAAATAAATATCTGTGTGTGTGTGTCATTGTCCGGAACCTGTACTTTTATTTATTATTATTTTCCTCTCACACTGCTCTTGTCCCGTGACAAGTCAGTCATGAGTACGCAAATATTAGTTTTTTTTTTGATGTGCAACTAAAGTTGGAAATATTTTGAAAAATGGCACGAATTCCATTTGCAGTGTTTATGCATTCAATTTGCCGCAGCATGCACAGAGCGAAAAACGTTTCCTTTTAAATTTATTTCATATTAAAATACAAAGCAAATAGCAAATCAACAAAAAAACACACACATGGCAAAATAAAAATTGAGAATGAAAAAAATTTTTTGAATCAAAAAATGTAAGCGTATTTTTTAAATTTAAATTTTTTTTTTTTAAATAATTTTTTTTTTTTTTTAAAAAAAATATTTTTTTTTATTTTTAAAAATTAAACAATATTTTTAAAAAAATATCGACTTTAACAAAAAATTAATAATTTTTTTAAATTTAATTACTGATTTTAAGATAAACATTTAACTTTAAATAAAAATGTCGTTGAAATCAACCCAAATCAAAATAAAAATGAACTTCAGAATAAAAAAATAAAAGGAAGAGAAACGAACACACACAGAGACACAAAAATTGCTCATCCAACCATATTCGGTAGATGTGTGCAGAGGAATAAATATTGCTAAATCCTAATAAAAGGCATGAGGAAATAGAATAGCTGCTATGCTTCAAATACCGCTCCAAACACTAACAAAATAAAAAAAGAACGACAACAAACATCCAATTTTTTACGATTTTGCCAAAGAGCGAGAGAAAGAGAGATGTAGACGAGGAAAATTGGATTGGAAATGAAAATGAATGTATGTGAAAGCTTTCCGATTGAAAATCAAATAAAATGGACAGTAAATGATCATGTGACATGAAGATAATTTAGTTTGTTATGTGAGTCGTCCTCTTATATTCCTCACGTACCTCTCTCTCGCAAGACACACAAAATTTGTTCGGAGAAAATAAATTTTTTGGCAAACACACGACGACGACGATTTTGATGTCGACGACGAACAAAACAACAACAACAACAACGTCGACCAAGCATTTGGGATTTCGAGGGATTGTTATTTTATTATCAAGTTTCAGAGACATGTCATAGATAGAAGGAGAAAACTACACGCAAACACTTATAGAGTAGCAACATCGTCATCATCATTCTCGTCGTCATCGGACAAAATCAAGTATGAAACAATGTGTGTGTGTGTGTGAAAGAGGTGAATTTGTTTGCATTGGACGATATTCATTATTCAAAGGTTTGGTCAAATGACCAAATTGGCATAAAGTGTGACATTAATGCCAAAATATCATTCGACAAGAGGTCGATGTTGCACGACGGGAAAAAGTGCCGTGCAATATGAGAAGATTTCTCTTCAGATTTAAAGCATGAACAAGGTAGAAAAATTTATTTTGGAGTCTTCGACATCATTTGGTAGGTAAGTCTGAAAAAAAATTATTGTACTTCATTCTGAGGATTTAAAAAATTCTTTAATACATAAAATCTTACCTGTCAAGTTTGCCATCTCAAATTTTTCTGAAGTCCTTGAAGCGTAAAATCCTCTTTATCCATCACTGCTCATGACAAACGACGATGCTGTATCTCCCTGTTTGTCTATGTAAATTATTCGAAAGATATCACATCCAATAAGGTTTAATGATTCCGGTTAGATATTGGGAACAAATCAAATTCTCTCTGTTTTACTAATTTTAATTGATTTCAAATCGACTGTAAAATTATATACCGGGTTCCCCTTTTCACATAACCCCAAACGCGGCTATCAAAACAAAAACAAGCATATTTGCTTTATTGATTTACTTCCTTCTTCATCCAATTCGTTCGCATATACAGAGATCCGTGAAGCGTATCGAAGGAAAAACGGGCGAACAAACGAGAGTTAATGTGTGAAGAGGAAAATTTATTATTTATTTTATTCGATGACCCTTGTTGTTTGCCTTTGCTCACGTATCGCATACCGAAACAACCAGCTAGACACGTTTTTATCAGTCTTGTCTTGTTATGTCAAAAAAATAACTAAAAAGGAAAAGGAAAAATTTTATTTAAGAAGATAAAGAAACTTTCCCTCTTCCTTTTGCTCCTTGTTGTGCTATAATAAAAATGAAACACGAACACAAGTCGCCGCCAATCTACTTCTTCGTTAAATATGTGATAGTGGTTTCTTGTTATATTTTAGCCACGCTTCATGATGATGGTTTTATTTTTCTTTTTCGACGTTAATATTATATCGCTCGCTGTATGTGTGTGTGTGTTTCGGTAATTTACTTTCTTCCTCTTTCTTGCCTTTTTTGTGTGTGTAATATTTTCCGCGTAACACGAACGGAACGCACGGTACGATTATTAAAAGGTCGGATGTTGGGTGTTACTGTTAGGTTAAAGCGGATAAAAGTTTTTACGAGCTCGTTCGTTTTATATTATTACCGTTATTTCGGTTAACATTTCCTCATCTTTTACTTTTTTTCTTTCTTCTTCGTCTTGGAAAGTTGTTGTTGTTGTTATTCTTTTTGATGTTAATCCTGCGACGGAGTTTTTTTTTGTGTTATATTAATCAAATTATTCGGAACTCGTCTTTGTTGATGATTTAACTTGATGATAAGTAAATGAATGATGTGGTCTTTTGGAGGAAAAAAGGGCAGCAAAGAGGGGAGAAAAATTTATGACTGTTTAGGCACGTTGAAGAATAAAAAAAGCAGAAGAAGATGAAGGGATGCCAACTAGAAACAAATTTAGATGTAATTAGGGAGTTGTTTATTATTGTGAAATGAGGTAATTTTTAGTGCTATAAAGGGAGTTTTATGAATATTGTTGCTTTTTATTTTTAGACTTTTCAAGGATTAATGACTTAATGGATATTAACAGGTTAACTCTAACTACTGAAGATGGAACAAAAGCGATGTCTAATGGAAAAATTGAAAGAGATACATACCTATGGATGGACCATATATTGATTACTGCAGCTCGATATTGATTTTGAACAATGAAACTGATTTGAATGAATTACAAAAAGTGCAAAACCAAGCCTTGAAATCGACTTGACAGACTAATTTACTGACTTTAAGACTCTTACCATATTACCTGAAAGTAAAATTACTTGTTGAAGTCCTTTTTGGCAAATCTTTCTCTCCAAAAATTTAAAATCCAAGACACATTAACAAAGAACGTGCCAAGTGAACGTTAGTTCATGAATAAGAATTACATTAAACCATCCCCAAGTTTCGCCAAATTTTCAAATCACTCAATATTTTAATTTTCACTCATGTGAATGCACTCTGTTTACCCTTTTGCCTGCCAAAAAGTGAAATACAAAACCCTTAAGCTGAGTATTGCCAAAAAAAAACGAGGTATTGAAAAGTGTATCGCACAAAAATGTGCAAAAGTCGAGAATAATAAATCTAAATCACACCTAAAACGTGCTTATTTACCGCACACACACACAAAAACCCTCTATAATTCTCTTCCAAGCAAATAGCAACTCTCGCACACACAACAAATATATATATAATTTTATTGCACGAAAAATGCCTCTTTTTCTCTCGGGTATAATAACATCATCATGCCAAGCAGCCAGCCAAGCCAAAACTCTCTACCGCATGTCAAATAACAACAACATCGTGTATGGCAGGCAAAACGGCAAAGCAAGCAACATTTCATGAAAAGTGGCATGAAAAAGAGGAAAATAAATTCCAAACAATTTTCAGCAAACCATCTGCTTAAAATGATTTAGTTAATCACATTTTCTTGTTGTTGTTGTTGTTGTTATTGTGTATCAAAGTAACACGACGACGACGGCATTCATTCACTCATTTAACTTGTTCCCGAGTGTTTGTGTGTGTAATTAATTCCCTTATACCAAATTCATTAAGATGTAATCAATAAATAAACTTAACTCTCAACTTCTTTAATAAAATGGCACGTCTTTCGTCGACTACACTTTGCTCCGTGTACAAAGAAAAACATTTTATCTTCTTCCCTTTTACGCTTTATTTTCTTCTCTCATTACCGTTACATGTTGGGGAAAATTACACCGTCGTCGTCGTCGTCGCTTACGGATACATTTATATTACATTGTATAAAGAATATAATTTATTTTTCCTCTTTTTCTTCAAGAATTCTAGTCAATTTACTCCCTCATCCCCATTTTTTTTGCGTTTCACAAGCGAGACGTTTAATCGTTGTGTTAGGCGGCGGCGGCGGCAATGAAATTCACGGAACATCAACGACGCGCCGGATGAAAAGGAATAAAATGGGGAATGTTTTATATTAAAATTTATTAACGGTGTCAACATTCTGCGTTTAATGGGATCAATTACGGATATTCCCCGTGTTTTAGTCTTAATTATAATTTATAAAGTGCGCCGCAATCGCGTTTCTTGTTTTTTTTTTGTTTTTTTTAACAGAAGATCATTTTCAATCCTGTTAATAACAAATATCCCCGTGGAATTGAAAATCCGTGTTTTTCCAGAAAATAAACAAAAATTTATGGGAGATTTGCATATACATAAACCTCGACATGGAAAAAAATACAATTTTTATTGTTTATTTGAAACAATAGGAAATTGAGAGAGAGAGGGATTTATTGCGTGTGTTCGGTTCATGTAAGAGCTATTCATGCAAATATAAATCCCTTGAAACGACTTTACTAAATCAACAATTCCTTTTATTTTATTATTATATGTTGTTTGTTATTAATGTTGTAGGATCACTCAACGCGCAACGCTGAAGACATGACGACTTGTAAAATAGGTTAAATAAAGATTTTGTGTGAAACGAGAGAAAATTGTGAAAGGAGGAAAAACAGATAATCTTGTTACATTTATTTTATTTTTTTCCCTTTTCGATTCGTGTGTGAGTGAATACAACCCTCATCACACTCTAATCAACCGATAAACTTATTCTGCTTCAAGAATCTTGTTTTCTAAGTTTTTTTTCGTACCGCATTTCGAAGAAAAAATGCGGTTTTATGCTGGAGATGTCGTCTGAAAAGTTTTATACTATTAATTTTTTATATGCTTGGTTTGAATTAATTGATATAGATTTTGAAACCTTTTTTATTATGAGGAGTACAAAATTGAGAAATGAGGAGTATAAAAATGTAAAATACATTTTTTGGCGGGAAAATTTATAAATATCTTTTGAAACGATAAAAACAAACCTTAATGAGCCATAAAAAGTTCAAAATTAGCTTCTAAAGTTAAAATGAGGAGTACAAAATTGTTAACTAAATATTTAAAATACTAAAAAAAACTTTTAGAAGGAAAAATTTCGAGAAAAATTCTTTCAGATTATGTAAAATATTTGTTAAGACAATCTCTTGAGTCATGAGGAATATTAAAATGCAAAATTTGTATTTTGAGGAGTACAAAAATGTGAAATTTGCTATTTGAGAAGTATAGAAATGTGAAATTTGTACTTTGAGGAGTATTAAAATGTAAAATTTGTATTTTGAGGAGTACAAAAATGTGAAATTCTTGGAAATTCGCTATTTGAGGAGTATTAAAATGTAAAATTTGTGTTTTGAGGAGTAATAGAATGTAAAAAACTTACCTTTTTATAAGTCAAAATGCGATAAAGTTGATCGTTTCGTTAAAATCGAGTACAGCAATCATATTCCTTCTTCTCCTTCTCCTTTTTTTATTTGATAGCTATATAAATTGATGTATAATGCATGTCGTGTCTTTCGGTCGATCCGAGTAATGTGTGTGAGTTGTTGTTGATGTTGATACAAACATGAATCCAATCAATTGTACATCATTCAATTTTATGTGTGTGCGTTCAATATTTTATGCCGCCCTTCGTCTTTTTTTACGTGTTTTTCAATTCAACGACAAAAAAATAAAATAAAATAAGAAGAAAAGAATAAAGCTTAACAACCCAACATCAACATCTTAAAAGCCAAGCGAATCATATTACCTTTTATCTCATCCTTTTTTCCCCAAGTGGCCCTAAAAAATACATGAGAACTGCTGTATGACGTGCTCATAATAAAATAAAATACAATAAGTGAGTGGAAAACTCGTGTGAGGCGTCTGTGTTTCCTATTTTATGCTCGTTCATAAATAAAGTGAGAGCAAGATGAGACATGAGTTGAATCAATAAAAAAAAATTTGCACTCCTATACATGGAAGTTTCTATGCATGTGTGCGGTTGAAAAGTTTATAGCGCCAGAAATATAAAAAAGTATGTGGTAAATGTTCGGCATATCAACAGTAACATATTTTATTGGGTTTGAATGAACGAGCGCAGGCAAAAAAGTCGTAAAATTGACGTTTGTCGAATCGCATAAAATTTTTATAGATTTTCGTTTATTTTTTTTCGCTTAAATTTGTTCGTGGATCGATAACGGATAAAAAAACGAAGAAAAAAAATCCATTTTTCGATCGAAATATGATTGCTTTCCATCATCATAAACAAGATAAATGCGCTGCATTTCTTATTCCGCAGAAAAAAAACAAGAGAAACAATATAAAAACAATTTATTTTTTGTTGATACAAATAAACTTTTGTTCGAATTCAGGAACAATAGAAGGCGAACAAAACACGTATTTGTATTTAGAACTGCTTTTCTTTGGTTTTTCCGAATGTATGTGAAGTGATTATTGATGTGAGATTGCGAATTGAATTGAGTTGGGGGGATAAAAAATAAATATTTTCAATTTTATGAGTGGATTTTTTTCAAATAAAAGGAAGTATTTTGTATTCTTCATCAAAAAGCAATATTCAAAAGAAAAGTTCAAACTCAAACAAATTTGCAACACATTTCAATATTTTTTTTTTTTTTTGTAAAAAGTTAAATACGAAACTAAAATAATAATAGCAGTACAAGTAAATAATAGGAAAAACATCTACTTTTTCCATTAAATCTACTTAAGGTTTTTCTCTTATTTTTGCCGACAGATAAAGTACAGGCGGGATTTTCAACAACTTTTTCCTTCGTCTTTGTTATTGCATTAAAAGCGGAGTAAAATGCAAGGATTTTTGCAATTTCATTATTTTTTTTACCGCATTTCGAAGAAAAAATACGGTTTTATGCTGTAAATTTGGTCCATTGTTCTTTAAAAATTTCTTTTTTAATATAATTTTAATTAATTTTTCACTTTAGAACTGATTAATTAAAAATTTTGATATTTTTGCTTTGAGGAGTATGAAAATGTGAAAAAAAAAATTTTTTTTTTTAAATTTTATTCATTTTTTTTTCAGGAGTTAGAAAATGTAAAATATCAAAATTTCGACTAAAAATTTAATTTAAAATTAAATCTAAGCTCAAAAATTTTTTTTTTATTATGAGGAGTACAGAATTGAGAATAAATAAAATTTGTTAATTAAAAAAAAAAATAAATAAATTAAAAAATTTTTTTTTTGGGATATCAAAAAAATTAAAATATTTTAATTAAATTAAATTAGTTCAATAAATTAAATATATTTAAATTTAATAAAAATTATTAATTAAAATTAATTTTTTATTATAATTATTTTAATAAGTTTGATTAAATTTAATTAAATTTATTCAAATTAATTAAAATAATTAAAAAAAATATTAAAATTTAGATTAAATATTTTAGCAATTTATTGCTGACTTCAAAAAAAATATATATTTGAAATTATGAGGAGTATTAAATTGTAATTTAATTAAGTCAAAAAATAATAAAAAAAATTGAGGAGTATGAAAATGTGAAATTGTAAAAAAATGCAGTTTAGTTAATCCGTTTCATCAAAACGGATAAAATTGAAAATCTCCCTTTTTATTTTTCTTACACTTTTTTTCGTTCATTTTCTCTACAAACAGAGCAATCCTTGAAGCGCAATTGAATTAAACTGTAGATAAGATACATTTTGCATTTTACGATATTATTTACTTTTATAGGGCATAAACTTTATTTCCCTATAGAAAATGGCAATGCAGTCGAGATAACGCGTTTTTATGACTTTTATATGGAGCCGCCTGGTTAATCGAATATTTTCATTGAAGAAAGGGGAGAAAATCTCAATTGTCGTCAATTACACGAAATTAATTTTCCATCAAAGGTATATAGTTCGTACAAGTATCCTCTCCTTCTCGAAATGTTCAAAGGAAAATTGCTCAAAAACCATATTATTATTAAATATAAAAGGTGCTAGAATTAAATATACATATCTCTTGCCAGTCTAGTCTATTAAGGTACGAGAGACAAAGAAAAACCATAGAATAAGTTTGTAAAACGGTGAAAATTGAATGCCACACACAAAATGGCTTTAAGTTTAAGTACAATGTTTACACGATGAGATGACAATATTTGTGTACGATACTCTCCCCCTCCCCCATCCCCCCTATTGAAGAACAGAAGGTAGAGAAGGTGCACTTGAAACGAGCAGGCGTGAGAAAAAGAGAGCATTTCTTCCGTTCGTGGAAATTCGTCTTTTCTCGTGCTCTTCATCCTCATTCCTCAAAGCATGGCAGGGGGTGCAAATCGTCGCTGCGTGTTTCTGTGGTAGATCCTTCGCACACACAAAACGACAAGAATGTGTTAAGAAAAGATGGCTTTAGAAACCTCAGTCATTTAATGCTATACAGATTTACGGATGATTGCACGACATGTTTATTTTTTTGTATCTCTCTCGGCGTTGTCTGAGGGTGTCTGATACGGGTACGAAGTTGCTTCGAGTAATAAAAAAGATATTTTACGTCTATAATAATGTACTTAATTTTTTTTTTTCATTTTGATCATCTCTCGTTCATTTTTCTTCCCGCTTTTATTTATAATATTTTATTATCTCTCATCGACTTTTTTTTTATTTTGCCTTGAAAAAATAATAATCTTCCACGAAGAAATTTTTCGCATGTAAAACTTTTTCTTTGGGTGTTGTAAGTTTTATATAAAATAATAATAAAAAAAAAGATTTTTTTTTTCTTGCAAGAAAAATTTTCAAATATGATAATAATATTATCTTTCATAATGTATGGAATATAAAATGAGCGCTGAATATTAAATGATTTCACGTTTTTCCTTTATTCAAAAAAAAAAAAAAAATGAAAATACTCGACGTCGGAAAATAAGGTAATCGGTGTCGTTGTCGTCGCCATTATTGTGTCTCTCGAGACAATTTATTTTTTTTTCACTGCCTCTTAATTTTTTTACGGGGGGAATTTTTTATTTATTTATTTTTTTTTTTGAGTGAATAGGAAATTAATTAGTTGGAAGTTGCGGGAAAATTAAAAATAAATTCAAACAAAAATTATTTTTTTATTAAATTTTTTTTTATGAAACTTTTCATTAAAATTTAAAAAAAAATTAAAAAAATTTTTTTTATTTTGAATTTATAAAAAATTAATTATTGTTAGTTTTAAATATTTATTAAAAATAAATAATAAAAATTTATTTTAATAAAAAAAAGTTATTTTGAAAAAAAAATTAATTTAAAATTAATTTTTATTTTTTCAAGGTTTAAAAAAAATTAATTTGAATTTTTTTATTTAATTTTAGTTTTAAAATTTTTTATTTTAGGGTTTATTTAATTTTATTTTTTATATGATTAATTTAATTTAATTAATTAATTTGCTTAAAATTCTAATTTTTTTAAAATTAATTTTATTTTTTTTATTAAACTTTTAGAAACTTTTGGAAAAATATTTAAAAATAATTTTTTTTATTATTTTTTTATAAAAAAAAATATTTTTTTTATTAATAAAAATTTAATTTAATTTTTAAAAAATTAATTAATTTACTTAAAATTATATTATTTTTTTTTTTAATTAATTTCAATTTTTTTTATTTAATTTTTTTTAATTTTCCGCAACTTCTTACTTAATTTCTTTGAAGGGGATTTTTTTCGTACAAATTAAATGAAAAATTTCAAGTTTTAGTAAAAACAAAACAACAACAATAAACTCAATTACCAAGATTATCATCGTTAGGTAGGAGACAAGTAACATACTTGAGATCGTCATGTGTTCCAATGTTTGAACAAAAATTTTTCAACGAGATGAAATGATGATGATGCTGAAAAGAAAATTTTCCTCTTTTATTATTTTATTTTATTATTTTTATAAAAATAAGAGAAAAAAATGAAAGAAGAGGAAAAATTTATAATAAAATCCTACCACAATGTTCGGTAAGTTGTCTGTGTGGAAAATTTTTCTGACAAAGTACTTAAATATATAATAATAGGAAACTATGTGAAAAGATACACCGAACGAAGAACCGAGAATAAAAAACCATAAACTTATTTTATTTTATTTAAACTTTTTTTTTTTGTTTTTAAGTGCAAAGGCAACAACAATTGCAGAGATGCACAGGACAACAAATATCATAATAAATAAATAACCTCATCTAAAAACATTGTCTCTGTATTTATTTTGCAATAAAACGAAATAAAATATGAAACAAAGAAAAAATGGGATTTAAAGTTGACTACTTTTCTTTGTTGTCGTGTCTGGAATTTCCTTTTACCTTTTTTTTCCAACTTTTGTGATCATTTAATCGAATCAATAACTTGGCAAAAAGACATTCAATATTTACTCGTCTTCATTTATTAGTTTATTAGAAGTCGGCAATTTAAAGTTTTATTGAGATAACTTCCTCCTCCAGTTGTAAGGACACATCATTCAAACTGTAAACAAAACAGAGAATATGTAAATATGTGCCGCCTTTCAAATCAACACAAACACTCAACTCACATTTCGAGCACACAGAGAATGAGGAAGAGTTAAGTGATGCATGTGCTGCTTTTTGCCTTTTAAGTGGCGACAGACGAGTAAATGAATTCTAAATATGAATAAACTAACCACATACTCTGCAGAAACTTTTGTGCCTCTCAGTAAATTATTATTTGGAATTAGTAATTTGTTGTTCATACGGTTTTTGTGTGTTGGAATAATCAACAGAAAAGTTGAAGTACGGCAAATGATAGGTTAGTTACGGATTTTGTGAAGGTCTTGAAATGTCCTGCGGAGGGAAATTAAATAAATTTTACACTATTTGAAAGGCAAAATAATTTAAAAGTTTTTTTTTTATTTTTTAAAATTTAATTAAAAATTTACAATTAATTTTAATATCAAAAATTTTAATTTTTAACTTAAATTAAATTATTATTTTATTTTTAATTATAATTAATTAATTAATTTTTTTTTTAATTTTTTCATTTTATATTTTCATTAAAAAATTTTTATTTAAAAAAACTATTTTAAAAATTTAAAAATAATTATTAAAAATTATAAGTTAAAAAAATAAAAATAATTTAATATTTTTTTTTTAATATTGATTCAAAATTATTTTTTTATTATTTTAAGAAAAATAATTTTTTGTACCAATTTTTTATAACAAAAATATATATTGGAAACTATTCAAAAATAAATTTAATTTCAAAATAGTTTTAAAAACATTTAAATAAGTTAAATAATTTTTTATAGATGAAATAATATTTTAATAAGTTTGATAGTTAAAAAAATTATTATAAAAAAATAGTTTTAACTTACATAATTTTTATTTCAATCCAAAATAATTAAAAAATAATAATTTTAATAATTATTAAAGTTAAAAAAATAAATAAAATTTAATTTAATAATTTTAATAATTAAAATTTATTTTTTTTTAACTTTGAAAAATTTTTTTTTTTAAATTTAATTATTTATTAAATATAATTTTATTGTTTAATTAATAGATTTTTTTAATTTTAATTTTTTTATTGATTAAATAATTTTATTTAAAAAAAAAAAAAATTTTTAAATTTTTTTATTTTTTTTTTAATATTTTTAAGAATTAAAAATTTTTAAATTAGTTAAAATCTCTCATTTTTAACTAACAAGATGCTTTACAATTCCATTTCCAATAAGCAGTAATTGAGGAAATGAACATCTACCCGAATCCAGATGTTTACATAAAATTTTCCCCAAAACATCTCCCTCCATTCGAAAACTCGTCGTGATCATCGTTTGAACGATGCCAAGAACTTTATAATCAAATAATCAAGTGTATCCTCTTAAATCTTAACTACATCAAAGTTGATTACCCAAATAAAATTAAACACGTTAAAAGCATAATATCACAAGTAAAGCACACACGAACAACAAACATCCCCCCAAAAATGTACATATTTTGTCTGTCTAGCTATTTCATAACATGGCTCGGCATCATCATCTCGCCGTAGGAGGAAGGAGACACGTACGACATGAAACCGTAAAACCTCATCTAACCTAAATAATTATACTAAACATTTCTCTCGAATGTGTGTGTGTGTGCGCTCGAAAGTTTTGCTAGTCAGTTGTTGTAAACTCCATAAAATGTATTTCAAAAACTTGAAAATTTCTCTTGCGAAGGCAGCGTAGCAAAAAACGATAAATTTCATGATGATGTGTATTTATTTTGTACATAAGCATTAAAGTTTACAAGTAGTTTTCTATTTGTGTGTGCATTTTATTTTCCGAAAGCTAGTCAGGAAAATTTGCAGGCAGAGAAAATACAAGTTTTGTGTTGTTGTGTAAATAAAACATATTCTTCCTTTATATTCATGTCTCAAGGTTTGTTCATGTGTGTGCCTGTGCAACTGGAAAATGTAACAAGAAGGTGCATTTTAGAGACGAAGAGATATTTGTTGTTAACTTAATGCAAGGAGAGCAGTGCCGGACACATTTTTTTAATAAAAAAAAAAAAAAATAAATAAATAAATAAAATTTAAAATTATTTAAAAAAAAATAATATAGTAATTTAATAAAAAAAAAATAAAAATTTTTAAATATTCAAAAATGAATTAATTATTTTATTAATTGAATTTATTTTTAATTATTTATAAATTTTTATTTTTTCAATTTAATATAATTTAAAATAAAAAAATTAAATCTAAACTAAATTTATTAAAAAATAAAATTACTAAAAAAAATTAAAATAATCTCGAAAATAATAATATAATAAAAATAAAAATTTGTATATAATCAAAAATTAATTAAATATTTTTGTTTTATTATTCATTAATTTTTTTTAAATTAATAAATTATTTATTTTTTTTTAATTATAATTTAATTTAATTTAAATTTTTAATTTTTATTAATTTGAATTAATTAAAAAATAAAATAAACAAAAATTTAAAAAAAAATTATTTAAGTTAATTTTTTTTTATAAAATTTATAATAAATAAAAAAAAAATAATAAAAAAAAGGATTTCTTATTTTTAAATTAATTTTAAAAAATTTTTTAAATAATTTTTTTTTTAAATTTAATTTTTAATTTTTTTGATTTAAATTAATTAGAAAAATTATTTTATCCTTTATGGAAAATTTTCGGGGCCTTTTTAAAAAAATCCGCCTCTGACGAAAATTTTCCTCTGTGTTGGGAACAAAATTTCTTGTTTTTGCTGAAAATTTCTGATGGTGAGTGTGCAAAGTTCACAATAAACACTTACAAATTCATTGCACATAATAAACATCGACATCGTTCGTCTTCTCATCTCTCTACGAAAATGTCGAATGAATAAAAGAAAAGCATCTTTTCGAGGAGTGTCTTACATTAACGGCAACAATATCTTTCAATCAAATCTAATCCGTTACACACAAAATAGCTTTGTCAGTGAGAAAAAGGAAAAATACATGAAAAATCTTTAAATCCACGACGACGGTCCTTCACCTCAATACGAAGATGCCTCCTTCGCAAGAATTTATATTTTCCTCCTCATCTTTTCCACTTTATTTATTATTCATTCATCCATGTTGTTGGCATTCCTCCGTTGTTGTTGTTGTTGTTGTTGTCGTAAATGTAAATCAATATCGAACGAAAAAAAAAATATGTAAAATAAATGATAAGGCTCTCGTTACCCCCTTTTTTATCCTTTCCTAATACTGTTAATATAAACGTAAGTAAAGTACACAAATAATATAAATAAAAATAAAGATTTTTGCCTCATCATCATGCATACCTACTTTGCTCCGTCTTCCGTCGTTTCCCTGTGTGTGTCTGTTTGCCAATGCAAATAATAATATAAAAATTCTCATATCATTTGATTGCTTTTCAATATTCTTATCCTGCTTTTCCTTTTCTCGGGTGCTGCCTTGGCGTACAAAGGTACAACAACATGTATGATATCCCTCTTTCAGCATCGGCATCGTTTTCTCCTCTTTCTCTCTCTTATTTTCATGCAAATATTATACATGATTGAAGAAAAAGATACACAGATTATATTAGACTATTTTCTTTTTTTTTATGTGATTTTTTTTATTGAGGTTTGAAAATTGTCTGATATTGAGTCATGATAAAATTTCAGCTTAAATTTAAAAAAAATGTATTTAAAAATAAATTAAAAAATAAAAAAAAAATAAAATAAAAATAAAAAAAAAATAGATTTTTTAATTAATTAAAATTTTTAAATAAATTAAAATTTGAAAAAATTTGAAAAAAATTTAAAAAAAATCAAAATTAAAAAAAAAATAAATTAATATATTATATATTTTTATTTGAAACAATTTATAAAAATTTTTTTTTTATTAATTTTTATAAATTAATTTTTTGAGGGATTTTTACCTTTTAAAAAATTAAAAAAGTTTTTAAAATTAAAATTTTTAATTTTCCAAGATAAAAAGTTCGTAAAAATATTTTTTTACTTTTAATTAAAAATATCATTAAATTATAAAAAATATTAAAAAAAAAATTATTTAAAAATATATTTAATTAAAAAATAATAATTAAAAAATTATTTATTTTTAATTAAAAGAATTATTTGAAATTAAAAAAAATATTTTTAAATTATTCAAAAATTAAAAAAAATAATGATTAATAAAAAAATAATTCAAAAAACTGATTAAAATTTTTAATTAATTAAATTTAATAATTTATATTTTATTTGTTTAAATATTATCATTTATTTTATTTAATTCAAAAAATTTATTTAAATTTTAAAAAAATCTCTTAAATTATTATTATTTTTTACTTTTTAGTGCACTTTTCAATAAAAAATTAATATTTTAAAAAATAATTTTTTTTCATCCCATTTTTACTTCTGTGTACGACATCGACAGGATTTATAAGGATGTCTTTCACTGAGCTATTATAAAATGAAATAAAATAAAAAAAAGCAACAACATAATCCAATATATGTATGATATTGAAAAAATATTTTTCTTTTATCATGTCTTATATCTATCATGTCTCGTGTGGTAAAATAACTCTGTACGAAAGCAGCAAAAAAAAATCATACATCAAAGCGAATATTTTCTTTTCCTTATCCCTTTTTATTATTTGACCGGAAAATGTTTGTATTTGATCTTATAAAAAAAAAGTATTTTAAAGAAAAATTTTTTTATTTTAATGGCAGGGGAACTCCAAACCCTCCTTTTGATCAACAATGACTTAACTCTATTTATTCGATTTCCTTTTTTATTTTTTTTTTTTACGAGAACGATGATGATGACTTGTGCAAAAGGGAGTGCAAACATATAAATTTTAGTGATGAATATTAAAGTTAAGCACACTTCTTGATATTTTCTGGTCCTTGAAAATCCTTTTTCATAATTTCGAGGGTGACAAGCGACGCGACACAAAATGTGCAACCCCTTTAACATGAAAAATCTTTTTTTTTTTTTTTGAAGAGTTCTTGAGTGAGAGACAGCTATTCAATTATTATTATCATTTTCCTCTTTTTATTTTGGGTACATTAAAAAACCCTTTTTTCCGTACATGACGTAAATTTTTCATACTTTTTCCCTTTTTTTCTCGCATATTTCATTACTTTTTTGCTGTTTTTCAGATAACAACCCTTAAATACATATTTAATTTGACTTTCAAAACACACAAAACGACTCCCTTTTGCCACTTTTAATTAATTTGCTTTATCCTTTACCATCTGCATACCACGTCGTCGTCGTTCTTCTTCTTCTGCTCCTTCGTTTTCGTCGTCGTCGTCATCATCATCATCACCCACTTATTCAGCCCGCTTCCCCCGCTTTGCCCATTCCATGCGAATTATATAAGCGCAAAGGCAGAAAAAAAATGTGAAGTAGAAGAAAAAACTTTTATACACCGTTTATTTGCCTCTTGTTTATAACTTTTTTTGTGCCATGTCCCGCACTGCTTTTTTCCCTCTGCTCGTTGCATTCGCTGAAGAGACTGCGAGTATTTCATTATAACATGAAATTGCGGGAAATCTAAAAAAAATAAATATAAATTTTTTTAATGTTTTAATTAAATTTGAATTTATTTATATTTAATCAAAAAATAAATAAAATTATTTTTTTATTTTCACGAATAAAAAAAAATAATTTTTAAAAATTTAACAAATTTATAAAAAAATAATTTTAAAAAATAAATAAAATCTAAATTTATTTTAAATAATTAAAAAATTATTTTTAAAAAAAAATTCTTTAAAAAAATATTTTATAATAAAAAAAAAAATTTTTTAAAAAATAAATTAAAGAAAATTTATTAAATGATTAAATTTTAAAATAATTTTAAAAATTTTTTATTTAATAAAATAAATTTTAAAATATTTTAATTTTTTAAAATATTATTAAAAAAATTTTTTTATATTATTTTTTTTAATTTTTTTTTTTAAAATTTAAAAATAATTAAAATTTATTAAAATAATTAAATTTATTATTAAATTTTTTTAATTTTAATTTTTTATTTTAAAATTAAATTTAATAAAAAAATTAAATAAAATTATAAAAATTTAATATTTTATAAATTTTTTTATTTAAAAATAAAAAAAATTAAAAAAATTAAAAATAAAAATAAATAAAAAAATATTTTTAAAAATTTAAATTAATTTTACTAAAAAATAAAAAAAAAAAAATTAAAATAAATTATTTTTTTTAAATTTCCCGCATCTTCCATGTAAAGTGTCTGTGTGTATTTTTTCAACTTTATGACTTAAAATATTTATACAATGTACTTGAGAGTGAGAGAGGGAAAAAACGGTGAAGTGGTAGACAAATAAAATAAAATGAAATAATGTTTTACTTAAGCTTCTACTTCTGCATTTTTATTATTTACATTTTCCTTCACTTTGCTCACAGGATCCATTTTTTTCTTATTATTTGCATTGTTTTATTTTTTTTTGCTCTCGCTCGCGCTTGTTTACTTGTTTGTTATTCAAGTTACAACGCAGGTACTTTTGTTTTATTTTATTGCATTTGTTTTCGAATATTATATTTTTTTAATTAAAAACTCAGGAAGAAAAAAAAGAAAAAAAATTACAAACACTTCTTAATAGCTAATTACGCGTATTCTCGTTTCCGCATGAAAAACTGCTGACAAAGGGAAATCAATATCATTTATTATTAATGTTGCGGGAACGGAGCACAAGAAAAATCATAAAAACCGATTTTCCGCACACACAGCATGCCCCATTGTCGAGCACATTAAATCTTTATCTTTCCTTCCCACATAATAAAGCAGACGAGCGAAGAAAAAAAATAAAAAAATGGAAATCAGGAAAACAATATATTGGAAAATCTTCGACGGAGGGTGGCAGAAGAGAGGTAGAAAATCGTCTGACTTGACTATGACGGCGAATAAACAACAATATAATTCAAATAAAAATGAAAAATTCACATTTATTATTGTATTCCGAGCGATATGCTTTTCTCGGGATTATTTTTCCGTTATTTTTTTTTCCTTCTTCTTCTTCTTATTTTTTCCTTATAAATACACAGATCGCAGATATTAACTGAATGTCTCAAGTACCAGTTGGAATGTTGTTGTTGGGATTACACAAGAAGAAAAAAATAATAATAATCATAATAATAAAAGATGAATGGCATAACGGAAAATAAAGTAGTAGTAATCTTTTATGTTATTAAGGAAAATATTTTATCAGGAAATTGGCAAATCTCGAGAAAAATAAGAAGAAGCAAAAAAAAACTAGAAAAGGGATGACATTTTACTTTTTTTTTATTATTGTCGTTTTCACTTCGTTTTCTTCTTTTGTTAATATAGTCATTATTCCGTTTTTTTTATGAAACGAAAAAAAAAAATAATTCGATAAAAGCGCGCAGAGATTTAATCTTATTGAACTTTGAGTTTTTTTTTGTTCATCTGAGGATTTTATTCTCTTGAGTATTTTTGACAGTTGACATATTTCATGACATATATTGATGAAAAGTTAATTTTTTATATTATTATATATTTTGCTTAAAATTAATAAGAAAAAAAAATTTTTTTTGACAGCTTTGACATTGAGATTAATTTTTAAAAAATTTTTATTATTTAACTTTTTATTTATTTTAAATAATTTTTAAACAAAATAAAAAATATATAGAATAATATTATTTTCAGATTTAATTTAAAATATTTAAAAATAAATTTAGAGATTTTCAAAGCTTTTAAATTGATATTAAAATTTTATTTAAAAATATTATTTCAACGAATTCTTGAAAAAATTTAAAATATTTTTATAAAATAATTAATAAAATTGAAATATTTTTTCTATAGATCTAAAGTATGAATTTTTACATATTCAAAAAATCAATAAGGAATAATAAAAAAATTAAATCAAAATATATTTTTTAGAATTTTGTAACATTTTTAAAAGATTTATATTAAAATTTTTTGAAAATCAATTTAATTTAAAAAAAAAATATTTTAATTTTTTTTTTAATTTTTCTTAAATAATTTTCTTTTTTTAAAATAACAAAAAAAAATTGATTAAGAACGCTTGAAATTTGAAAAAATAAAATATGAAAACAAAAATTTAAAAAAAAATAAATAAAATAAAAATTATTATTTTACTTAAAATTTTCAAAATAACATTCAATATTTTTTTTTACTTTAAAAAAATTATTTTAATTTAAAATATTTTAAAGCTTGAAATTCATCAAAAATTACGAAAATTTCTTTGGATGTCTTTTGGATGGTTCTTAAGCTTGAAAATCGAAAATATAAAAATACGTAAAAAATCCGTAAAAAATACGTAATTTTCATTTTGAAAGTTAATTTGATAAAAATATATAAAAAAAATTAAAAATAATAAAAATTTTAATGATACGAAAATTTAAAAAATATTATTAAAAAAATATTATTTTATTTTAAAAAAAATTTAACTAATAATTTGTTAAATTAGTATCCAATCATCTCGAACATTTATCAAGTCATTATCATTAAGTTGCATTTGTATCTAATACTTGAACGCAATTTCTTGTAAAAAGAATAAGAAAAAGGAGAAAAAAAGAAAAATGTGAAGCAAAAAGCCATTTGAATAGATGTTCATCAACCTAAAAGCACTCAACTGTTATGGATGACATCCATCCTCATTTCTCCATTGTTAGGTGCACAACCCCACTCGTCATTGTCACAATGAATGCCTTTGCCTTGGCATGTCTCTCGTTCCGTATCTCGCTCGTAGAGTTGTAGTACAAGGATGATGATGATGTGCTACTTTTTTTTTCTTACTTCTCCAAGTAATAAAAACATTTTTCATTCCACTTAGTACAATGCACAACTTTTTCCTCGACTTACACCCGTTTCTCTCGTCGTCTTGCCACGTAGGCAGGCAAACATCTTTAGATTATATATTTGATTCGTTTTATTCTGCTTCATATCATCCACGCAAAGCAAAAAAAAAATGTTGAGATGAGAGACAATAATAACACGAACATTTTTATGTGATATGGAAAAATAAAATAAAAATGGGAAGAATATTGTTTTTATCCTCGTTCCATTCTCGTTGCTTTTTTTTTCTTCTTCGTCGTTGTCTTTTCTTTTGTGTGTGTGTGCGAAATGCCGCCCGCTTTGCCCCCTTCCCCCCTATCAAGAGACATCACAACGTTTATTACAAACAATCATGTACCTGTTTTTATTGTCGACATGAAATGAGTGTAAGTGACGCTAACAGCATCTCTTTATAAGCCACCCACATTTTTTCCCTCACACTCGGCAACAACATTTTTTCCATTGTTTTTTTTTCCTTCCATCTTTTTCTAGTCTTCTTTTTGTCCTTCAACATTTTTTTTTTGCTTCTCCTTCTTTCTAACACAAAGTAGCAATGATATTAGATGGTTTTTCTTTTTAATGACCGTCTTCTTCGTTGTTTTTATTGCTCGTCGTCATTGACATCCCCTTACGGCGTAGATTTTTATTATTTTTCCCCATTTTTCTCTATTATGCTAATTGAATGGTTTTCTCCGAATAATTATATTTATGTTTAACCATTCAACTGTTAATGTTATTGTTATTATGTTACAATCAACGATGTTACTTTAAGGATTACTCGAGTTGATCTCGAACCATCGATAGTTCTCAGCATTAATTAAATTTCTATTCAAGTGACGCAGATGCTAGATAACAACATTGATGATGAGAATGACAAAATGATAACAATGAAGAAATAAAAAAAATCAATTGTATTTTTTTTTGTGTTTGTTTATTTTTTTTATTTACTTTTATTCAATTGTAAAAGTGCCTGAAGTATTTTCTATATAAAAATAAATTGTAACGAAATGCAATTTATAATGATTGAAAGATTCTTTCTTATCACGTTGATGGAAGGTTTTGAAAAGAAATCAATCAATATTGTCATTTGTGTGGAAAAAAAATTTGAATATTTTCTTCATTACAAGATAACAAGGGTTTTAAACATATAAAAAATTTTTTTTCCATATAATTTTAATTTATAATATATTTTTTATATTTTTATTTATTTATATTTTTAATTTATAAGAAATGATTTTAAATTAATATATTTAATTAAATAAAAAAAATAGTTTTTAAATAAGTTAAAATTATTAATATTAAATTTATTTAGCTTATTAAAAAATTATTTTTTTTTAAATTAAGAATATTTTTTTAAATAATAATAATTTTTTTGTTGTCATAAATAATTTAAAATTTATTAATTAAACAATTAAAAAAATAATATATTTAAATATTAAAAAAAATAATTTGATTAAAAAATAATATTTTTATAGAAAAAAAATTTAGATTTCATAATAATTTTTTTTTCGTATTTTTTTTAATTTTTAAATTTTTTATTTTAAAATTATTTTTTTATAAAAATTATTTTTATAAAAGAATTTCAAATTATAAAAAAATTTTTTTATGGTAATTTACTGAAAAATTATTAAATTATAAATAAAATATATGAAAAAAAATAAGTTGTACAAAATTTAAATGAACTTTTTTTGCCAATTTAATATAAAAAAATATTATTAAACTTAATTTTATTTTTAAACTTAAAAAAAATTAAGATATTAGTATAAAATATTATAAATATCAATATTATATAAAATTTATTGTTAAAATTTTTGAATTAATGAAATATATTTATATCAATTTAAATTAATATTTTGTACAAATTTTGTAAACTTTATATTTTTTTTCAAAACTTAAAAAATTAATAATTTTTCTGTAAATTTTCAAAAAATAATTTTTAATTAATTTAAAATTTAATTAAATTATTTTTAAAAAACAATGAAAAAAAATTTTATTAAACATTAAAAAAATAATTTTTAATTAATAATTCAAAGAAAATTATTTTTTTTAAATTTTAAAATTAAACAAAGAATAATTAACATTATATATTTATTATTAAATTTCAATTAATTTATTTATTTTTTTATTTATTTATTTTGATTAATTTATTTAAAATAAATATATTTATTATTAAAATTTATTAAATAAATTTAACATTAATTAATTAAATTTACTTTATTATTTTAATTCACTGCAAAATATGTAAATCAACGATTTTTTAATTAGCTCAAGTCAAAATGTATGTAATTAGATAAATTGCCAAATAATTAGCTTTCCATCAAAATCGGGTATTTGAAACGGATACGTCACATAATTAATTGTCTCATTTGTAAATTATTTACTAATAACATGTTTATTATTACTTCATTATTATTATTACTTCGACAACAAGGTACATTTTATGATACATTGACACACGCATCGAGTAATAAATAAATAAAAACGCGCCTGTCTCTGTTTCATGTCACATCACAATTATTATCCTCTTTTTATGTGTGTGTCATAAATAAAAAAAAAAAATATTCCGTCATATATCAGTTCAGTTCAGCAATCACTAAAAACCATCGTCGTTGTCGTCGTTGTTCGTCGTACGATAAGTGAGAGATATGATACATATTTAAAAACATTAGCATTTGCATTTGCAAACTCGCAACATGCATGAATAACTCTCTCCTCGCTCCTCATCGTGCTGCGTGCAAATATCGCAAAATCCTTTAAACACACACGAGAATAACATGGAGCTTCGCCATCATCATGCCACAATGACGACGTCGACATATGTACTCGACGACGACGATGACAACGCGCGCCGTACAAGGCAAAGAGTCATCATCATACTTTTATTATTATATGGAAATAACCTGAATCCCTTTT